>NW_003852554.1:3240611-3243122 GCF_000181295.1 Otolemur garnettii | reverse complement strand
GATTCATATACCATGCATTTTTCTCACTTATAATTCAAACTCAGCCAAAAAAAAAAAAAAAAAAAAAAAAAGAAAAGAAAAATTTTCTTTGAATCATTTTCCTCCAAGGTCCTACTTCCATTGCTTCTCTGTTTTAGGCTGGCATTCACAATCTTCTGCAATCTATGATCTAGCCACCTGTGTGTGGTCCTGTCTTCTCCTGAACTGATCCTTCTCCTGCTCACATCCTTCACTCAGTAACTTGCTTTGGAACAACAAAAAAAGGAATAAAGCAATAGTAAGGATGATGGTTTCTGTTTACTAAGTACTTATCAGGTAATAGGCTCCATAATAAGTGCTTTATACATATTTTCTAGTTTAATCCTAAAATTAAAAAAAATCCAAGAAAGGCTCTATTATTATTCTTCCACTTTCACAGTTGAACAAACAGGCTAGAAATTTTAAGCAACTTTCTATAAGTTATAAAGCTAGTGTGTGAGATGTCTGGATTAAAACATCATTTATTACTTGAAACAATTTATCTGAACTAGATCTCACTTTTGCAGATGAGGAAACATGTCTAAATGTTTAATAACATACCCAAGGTGCCATAGTTTATGGCAGACTAGAACTCAAGTTAAGATCCGATTCCAAAACTCTTACTCTTAACCATCACTACTGCAAATGAGGATTAAATTAACTACTTCCTCAGGAAGAAAAATAAATATCTCATTTAACTCAATGGCTCAAATAAGAAAGTATCAGTGAATATTCATTGGAAACAGCATGGCAATATGTGAAGTTAGGTACATTTTTTTTTTTTTATTAAATCATAGCTGTGTACATTAACACTATCATGGGGTACAGTGTGCTGTTTTTATATATAATTTAAAATATTTTCATCGAACTGGTTAACATAGCCTTCATGTCATTTTCTTAGTTATTCTGTTAAGACATTTATAATCTACATTTAGAAAGATTTACATGTACCCTTATAAGATGAACCATAGGTGTGATCCCACCAATCATCCTCTCTCCATCTATCCTCCTCCCTCCCCTCCCCGCCTCTCCCCTTTCCCCTATTCTTGGGCTATAATTGTGTTATAGCTTTCCTATGAAAGCTATAAATTAGTTTCAGAGTATGGCTGAGGACATTGGATACTTTGCTAAGAAGAATATTTTCTAGCTCCATCCATGTAAACATGAAAGGGATAAAGTCTCCATCTTTCTTTAGGGCTGCATAGTATTCCATGGTGTATATATACTACAATTTATTAATCCATTCATGCATGGGTCAATGGGCACTTGGGCTTCTTCTACGACCTAGCAATTATGAAATGGGCTGCAATAAACATTCTGGTACAAATATCTTTATTACAGTGTGATTTTTGGTCTTCTGGATATATACCTAGTAAAGGAATTATAGGATCAAATGGCAGGTGTATTTTTAGTTCTCTAAGTGTTCTCCAGATATCTTTCCAAAAGGAACGTATTAGTTTGCAATCCCACCAGCAGTGTAGAAGTGTTCCTTTTTCTCCACAACCACGCCAGCATCTGTGATTTTGGGATTTTATGATATGGGCTAATCTTACTGGTGTTAGATGATATTTCAGAGTACTTTTGATTTGCATGTCTCTGATAATTAAGGATGTTGAGCATTTTTTCATATATCTGTAGGCCATGTGCCTGTCTTCTTCAGAGAAGTTTCTCTTCAGGTCCCTTGCCCACCCTGAGATGGGATCATTTGTTCTCTTCTTGCTAATACGTTTGAGTTCCCTGTAAATTCTGGTTATTAAACCTTTGTCAGAGACATAACCAGCAAGTATCTTCTCCTATTCTGAGGGCTGTCTGCTTGCTTTACTTACTGTGTTCTTGGCTGTACAGAAGCTTTTTAGCTTGATGAGGTCCCAATAGTGTATTTTTGATGTTGCTTCGATTGCCCTGGGGGTCCTCATCATAAAATTTTCTCCCAGGCTGATTTATACAAGTGTTTTCCCTCTCTTCTAGTATTTTTATAGTTTCATGTCTTACGTGTAAATTTTTAATCCAGTGAAAGTCTATCTTAGTTAGTGGTGAAAAGTGTGGATCCAGTTTCAGTCTTCTGCAGGTTGCCAGCGAGTTTGCCAGCACCATTTGTTAAATAGGAAATCTTTTCCCCACTCAATGCTTTTCACTGGCTTGTCAAAGATCATATAACAGTAAGTAACTAAGTTCATCTGTTGGCTCTCTATTCTGTTCCATACATCTACCTCTCTGTTTTGTGCTAGTACCACGCCGTTTTGATCACTATTGATTTATAATCTAGTCTGAGGTCTGGTAGCGTGATTCCTCCTGCTTTGTTTTTATTTCTGAGTAATGTTTTAGCTATTCGAGGTTTTTTCTGATTCCATATAAAACTAAGTATTATTTTTTCAAGGTCTTTAAAGTACGACAGGGGGACTTTAATAGGGATTGCATTAAATTTATATATTGCTTTGGGTAGTAAGGACATTTTAACAATGTTGATTCTCCCCAGCCATGAGCATGGTATGT
>NW_003852554.1:3167722-3239353 GCF_000181295.1 Otolemur garnettii | reverse complement strand
TGCTTATTTCTTTTCTTCTGCTCGGTTTTGGATTGGAGTGTTCTTCATTTTCCAGTTGCTTGAGATGTCCCATCCAGTTGTTAACTTCCTGTCTTTCCATTTTCTTGAGGAAGGCTTGCAATGCTATAAATTTTCCTGTTAGGATTGCCTTTGCGGTATCCCAGAGGTTTGGATAACTCATATCTTCATTATCATATTGTTCCAAAAATTTGGTAATTTCCTTCTTGATCTCATCTTTGACCCACCTATCATTCAGCATAAGGTTATTTAGCTTCCACGTTTTTGTATGAGTCTGCGGATTCCTGTTGTTACTGAGTTTAACTTTTGTTTCATGATGGTCTGAGAACATGCAAGGAATAATTTCTATTCTTTTAAATTTGCTGAAGTTAGACTTGTGACCAAAAATGTGGTCGATTTTGGAGTATGTTCCATGGGCCAATGAGAAAAATGTGTATTCAATTTTGTTAGGATGAAATGTTCTGTAGATGTTCATTACATCTAAATGCTGACTGGTTAAGTTGAAATCTAAAATTTCTTTGCTAAGCTTCTTATTGGAGGATCTATCCAACACTGCCAAAAAATTATTAAAATCTCCAATTATGATGGAGCTGGGAGAAATCATGTTGCTCATGTCTATCAGAGTATCTCTTATAAATTGAGGTGCATTCTGGTTGGGTGCATAAAGTTTGACAATTGAAGTCTCATTATATTGAGTATTACCCTTAACAAATATAAAGTGACCATCCTTATCCTTGCTTACTTTTGTTGGTTTAAAGCCTATTGTATCTGTGAATAAAATTGCAACACCTGCTTTTTTGTGTTTTCCATTTGCCTGGAACATAAATGACTATCCCTTCACCCTGAGTCTATATTTATCTTTTAGGGTAAGATGAGATTCTTTTATGTAGCAAATATCTGGCCTGAGTTTTTGCATCCAGTCAGCCAGCCTCTGCCTCTTTAGAGGACAATCTAAGCCATTCACATTGATTGAAAATATTGATAAGCCTTGTAAAATTTTGTGTATCAAGTTTTTTGAAAGTCCAGTGGACATTTTTAATCCTTTCACCACTGTGGAAGTTAAAATTTGATCAAAAGTTTGATTGAGTTTACTTTTGTGGTGGAGAATTGCACTGGTCATTATGGAGGATAGGTCTGAGGATATCCTGAACAGCTGCTTTAGTTATAGCAAATTTCTTCAACATGGGAATGTCATTAAAGTATTTAATTTCTCCATCATAAGTGAAACTCAGGTTAGCTGGATACAGGATCCTGGGTTGAAAGTTATTTTGTTTCAGGAGATTAAAAGTCGATGACCATCCTCTTCTAAGCTGAAAGGTTTTGGCAGAGAGATCTGCAGTCATTCTAATATTCTTCCCCTTGTAGGTTATGGTTTTCTTATGTCTAGCTGCTTTCAGAATTTTCTCTTTCATATTAACTTTAGTGAAGTTAATTATGATATACCTGGGGGATTTCGTTCAGGTTGAGTCATGCTGGGGTTCTGAAACTGTCTGCTATCTGAATTTCAGAATCTCTTGGCATATCTGGAAAGTTCTCTTTCATAATTTCATGTAGAAGAGCCTCTGTTTTGTGAAGCAAGTTCGTTACCTTCAGGGATTCCTGTAAGGCGAATATTAGTTTTCTTCGAATTATCCCAGAGCTCTCTGAGAGAATGATCCATTTTTGCTCTACATTTCTCTTCCTCTTTGAGCTCTTGGGCACATTCAAAAGCTTTGTCTTCAGTGTCAGAGATTCTTTCTTCTGCCTGTTCCATTATGTTAGCGAGAGATTCTACCATACTTTTTGATCTTTGAGGGCTGCAAACTCTTACCTCAATGTATCTAAATCTTTGGTAAACCTTTGAAATTGTTGAATTCTTGAGAGTACTTTTGAATAATTTGAAATTCTGATTCCCTCCTTTTCTCCATTCTGTTGATCTTATTTGCTATCCAGACTCTGGACCCATTTTCTGACATCTTAGCCATCTGTTTATGGATGGGGTCTTCAGTTCCAACTGCCATGTCTTTCCTTGGGGGGGTGGAATTGATCTACTCTGGTTATTCATGTTACCAGAGTTTTTCCACTGATTCTGCCTCATGCTGAATTTACATCATTTAGCTTGGTGAGCAGGTGAGGAGAAGTTCAGTTGGGGGCTCCAGGAGTAATGATTAGCTAGCACTTTGCCCAAAGGCTGGGACTGGTCTCTGTGTCTTTTCTCCTAGAGCTTTTCCAAGGATCCGTACAGTGCTATGGCCTGAGAAACTGGGGGTCTGCTTGGTGTGGTCCAAGTGTCTCTTCTTATTTTCAGCTGTTCTCTGTTCTACCCTAGTAAATCAGTTACTGTGGCTTAAAGTCTTAGCTGTGGAGAAATGCCATCAATTAAGTCACCCCACCCCCCACAAGCAACAATTGGGAAAGGCAAATCACACCTTCCCACAACCACACACCCAGGGTATCACTTTGGATAGTCCTCGGGTGACTGGCCCAATTCAAGAGATCCAAATCAATTGTCCCAGTCAGTACTGGTCTCAGATGGGGGAGTTCAAAAGGTCTGTGGTAACTAGACAACAGGGGTCTGCTGGGAGTTTAGGTATGACTTGCTCTGGTGCTCCATGAGGTCAGAAGAACCAACATAGCAAATAAATTGATCTAGGAAGGTTCATGTCTCCTTCCCCACTTTGCACCTTTGTCACACCCAGTCACTGGTAACACCACAGGGCTGTGACCCAGTTGTCCAATAAGCAAGAGTGGCAGGGATTTATGTCTCCCAGAGTCAAAGTAAAGTCATTGCCTCCTCCACTTGGCTACTGCTCTTTGTTGCCAGCCACCAGAGGGAGCTGGAGCTTGTCTGTCTCAGAGACTGAATGGGAGCTGGAGAATGTTCCACCTGAAGTCAATCTAGACCTAGAATTTGATTCATGGCTTGCCTCGGTGGGGAAGACACGCATTTATATATCTCTTCTCTCAGCTTGGCTCTCCTTCTTCAGCTTTGTTGAGTTCTTTCTGGCCATTATCTCTCCCCCTGGACTGGAGTTTTTGTTGAAAACTAGCTCCAGTCAGCCCTTATCCCCTGTTCCCCCATGTTCTTATTGATTCTGAAAATTGGAGTTGGGGAAAATGGCCAACCCAAGGATTTAGCAAACTACAAAATACATTGAAACCAAATGAACAAATAAACAGACAAAAATGCTGAAACCTTGAGGAGAGTTGATCCAGAGATGCATTACTTTAGTTCATTTTGTAAAAACATTTCATTTATCTTTAATAGACAATTTGCTTTTTCTTCCTTTTCAAACTATGTACATTTTATTTCTTTTTCTGTTCTTATCATATTAAGTAGGACATCTCATATTTACAGCGTTAATAGGAGTTTTGAGAGAAGACATCCTTCCCTTGTCCCTGATATGAAGGGGAAACATCCAGCTTCTCATCATTGAGGATATTAGCTATAGGCTTTTGGAAGCTTCTCTCTATCTAGTTGAGAAAATTTCCGTCTAGTCCTAGTTTGATGAGAAGTGTTTTGGGGTTCTTGTTGTTGTTGTGTTCTTGTTGTTGCTATTTTAATCATGAATGGATGTCAAATTTTGTCAAGTGACTTTTTTTCCCCTGTATTCTATTGATGTGGTAGACTAATTAACACACTGACTTCCAGCACCCCCTTTCCTTGGGGCCCCAGTTTTTTATTACAAAATAGAAGAAAAACATCAAAATCAAAACACTTTTTTTAAGTTAATGAAAGATTTCTCAGGGTTTTGCCCAGGAGGCCACCCATCATGTAACATGCATGCTACAGAATGGCTGTGTAACTTGCCTGAGTACCAGGAGGCTCCCAAGGTAGACATGTATGTGTTATAAATGCTTCAAGATGCCCTGGGCTCAAAACTAGCAAGAATTAAAAACAACTCAAAGGGCAATAAATGTGTTAATTTTCAAATGTTGATCTAGTTTTACGTACCTAAAATAAAATCCAATGTATACTTTTTTTTGATATGTTGTTGGATTTGATTTGCTAATATTTTGTGGAAGATTTTTATGTCTATATTCTTGAGAAATGTTGGTCTGCAGTTTTCCTTTTTTTAATGCTTTTATTTCATTTTATTAGCAGTTTGCTTTTCATCATACAATGAAGGTAAATATTATACCAACTCTCTTTTGACAATGTGCACTTACCTAGCAATAACGTTTGGGATTTAAATTTTAGATCTAGCATGTAATTGTAGACGCGGTAAAGAGACAAGAGTAGAGACTTTATAGTTACCCAGAACTTGGTTTGAATCCCCAGTTCTACCATTACTCTGTGACTTGAGTCAGTTATTAAACTTCAGTAGATGCCTGTTCCTTAATTCTTTCTTGCAGAAATATAATTTCTTTCTTGCAATCTTATATTAAGAATATGAAAAGTAAAACAAAACAAACAAAAAAGAGGCTAGATACATACCATTAAAACACAATGAGACAAAGATAACTTTATATTATTTTTAAAATCTTATTTTTATATGTGTTCCCTAAACAAGAGACACCTAGGTCTCCATTACTAGCCCCAGCATGCTCATAAAGGGACTAACATGATTTTTCCAAAATACAAATCTGGTCTTTTCTCATGCTTTCTCAAACTCCTTGAATGGCTTCCTATTATCTTTAGGACAAATTCTAAGCCCCTTAGCATGGCAGTTGTGCCCAAGATAATTTTTCTTCCCTACCTCTCCAGATTTATTGCTTCTGTTCCTTTAATCTAATTTAGCCCTGGAAACAGTAACTACTTCATTGTGTTACTCTTTCTTTCTTTCTTTTTTTTTTTTTTTTTTAGGCAGAGTTTCACTTTATCGCCCTCAGTAGAGTGCTGTGGTGTCCCAGCTCACAACAATCTCCAACTCCTGGGCTTAGGCAATTCTCCTGCCTCAGTCCCCCTGAGTAGATGGGATGGTAGGCACCCACTACAATGCCCAGCTATTTTTTGTTGCAGTTTGGCTGGGGCCAGGTTCAAACCCACCACCCTCAGTATATGGGGCCACCACCCTACCCACTGAGTCACAGGTGCAGCCCTTCATTGTGCTATTCTGCATAAAACTGTCTGCCGGGCTAATTATTTTTTAGTGCCTTGGTATGCCCTTCCTCCAGGAAACCCTTATTTGTGCCCGCACACCCTACATTTGCCTCTCTCACAGCTTTGTTGACTGTGATTTAACAGTCTGGTTATAATCTACTTCTCCCACTGGATTGTGAGCTCCTTGAGGACAAGGAACATGTCCTCTTCATTTGTAGCATATAATATATGTTTAGATAATGTTTGCAAATACAATAAGAAAATAAAGGTCCAGAGATGGCCTTTATCAGTATATATTGTGAAGTAGACATTCACTGATCAATATCCCTCAGTTCACAGCATCATTTCTGTCAGGAGGTATCAAATTATTTATGGCTGTGGAACAATTAGACCCTCTGCTGATTTCCTCTCCAGAGAAAAAACAAGCAGTTCTTTATTGCAACGTGAACCTTCCTCTTTTCTTCCTTCCTTCTCCCTCTGCCCTTTTTTTGTATGATAAGCAGCTGAGGGATAGTAATTATCAGAAAAAACTACATTACAATTATTGTAGCATTTAACTTTGTATTGGCATTTGTATAAAAAATAACTCTGATACTAAGTAACAATGATGTTTTTCATCCTTTTCTTTCACGTGTCCTTTTTTTTTTTTTAACTTAAAAAAAATGTCATCACGTTGTCTTTTAATGTTGGGGAGCCATTAAAAAAAATATCCGTTTTAACCTATGTCCTAATGGTTTTGAAATTTCTGGATTTTATGTTTGGAGGAGAACTCTTGATACAAGAAGCATTACAATGGACTCCAGTATCAGAGGTGCCCTTTACAAATTAATAAAGGGGTATAAAATGAAATTATGGTAAGGGACCAAACTCTGCAAAGACATCAGCATGGTTAAAAATTATTATATCTCCTATTTGGCTATTATCCTATAGCCTATAGGCTTATCTCCTATAGGCTTATCTCCTATTTCTCCTATTATCCTATTTGGCTTTTCTATAATTGGTACTCAGGAGTCACACAGCTAATCGTCATGAAGATTGTTAACTTTCTCCATAGATAGCATCATCCTTGTGAAGCCTAAGGCTAGCTTTCTAGACACTTTCCCAGTCCTGCATTCCAGTGGACTGGCTGACCTGCCCAGACTGATGACCCATACCAAGAAACTGACTCAATTGGTTTTGAGAAACCCACCCAGGAACTGACTTGACATAGAAGATAATTTCTACACCCCTGTAATTTCATCCTAAACTCAACCAATTAGGAGACCTAATTGCCTAACCCTTTGCTCACCAAACTGTCTTTATAAACTCTTCCTTCCAAATACTCAGGGAGATGAATTTGAGAAATTCCTCCCATCCCCCTGCTTAGTGCTCTGAGAAATTAAACTCTTTCTCTGCTGTAACCCTAACTGTGTCAGGGTATTGACTCTTCTCTGTGCAGTGAGCAAAATAACCCTGCTGGGCTGTAGCAATATGAACTATTTAGCTAGAAAACTTACGAGAATTTATCACTAAGGAATCCTTGACATGGTGGCTGAAGAAGATAGGCAGGAGCAGGGGAGAGAGCAAGAGATTACCTACCTATGATCACCATAGGCAGGTGAATGGATTTGGAAATAAGCAAGAGCTACATAGAAAATTCATTCTGATTATACTCTGAACCATTTTATTTATCCAAAAGCCCATGATTGGTAGGTAGGATTATGGATATTTAAGTTTAGCCATTTGTCCAAAATGACTCTCTGTCCTCTCCACAATCCCAATGAATGTCAATTCCAATATTTGAAGAAAATGGACAATGACTAATTAGTAGAGTTACTCTGAAAAATGTAAATTAAATTTAAGTAGTGTGCACAATGTCATTTTCACATTATAAATAAACTTACAAATGTTAGGCATAATTATTACTAAAAATGCTTATCAGATTTTTTTTCCAATAATGGAATTTACTCAGATGTCAGCATATGAAGATATGATGGCCTATTATAATTATATAGTTACATAATTATATTCATTATAACCAAATATGGCCACATATATAATTATTGAAAATATATATATATATGTATTATCCTTATTGCACTTATACATTTCTTAGTAATGGTACTAAACTTTATAATTGCACTCACATTTACTGAGCACCTCCTATATCACAACAGTGTTCTGTGTACTTTTACAGAGATTAATTTAATGCTCACAACATTACAAAATAGGAACTATTGTCTTTATTTTATAGAATAGAAAACTGAGGACTGAAAGGTTAAAAAACCAAAAGTTATTCAGTGGCATTGCTGATCTAAGAACACAGTTGTCTGACTCTAGTCTCACCCTTTATAGTAAACTACATATAATGAAATTATTTCACTTTGATTTCTGTTATTAATGGCATCTCTTTCAGGTTTCTCTTTAATTCAGTAAACTGATATGTATGAGTTTTGTACACATATAGAAAATGTGATTGTTTCTTAAAAATAAATCAATTACCATTTTCCCTCAGTATTTGCATGGGATTGGTTCTAGGACTGCCTGCAGATATCAAAGTCCAAGTCTGCAGGTGTTTACTCAAAGCCCAATGTCTACTTTGGTAAGTTCCTCCCCACTACCATAAAAAAAGTGAGCCTTTCATTTAGGAGGGTTTCACATTGCTTGAACACTATATTTTCTATTCATGTTTGGTTGCCAATGTGGTACATGCCTACAGAGGGGCAACTGTATTTATTGGAAAATATCCACTTGTAAGTGTACTGGTACAGTTCAAACACATGTTCAAGGGTCAACTTTATGTCATTAAAGGGAATCAGAAAAAAATAATCAACATTTACCTTATTATATACTTGATATTATCCTCACTAGTCTTAGTCTTAGTAACTAATAGTAATTCATCTTTCTTATGGCAGGACACTGAGGTAGGTTCAGAATTCACCTTTCTGGTCTCAAGTCATTAGCACCTCTTTTCATCCCTTTTATTTGAATGTTTTCAAAGAGGAGATTTATAAAGCAAGAAAAGGGTCTGTTCAGTCAATAAGCAAAGAAGTCCTATAGCTGCAGACTTTCTGGTTCTAAAAAAAATCTAGGAAAATGAGTATGCAGTCCCAAGGGACCTGGGGTTTCCAACATACAAACATGCTATCCTTTATGATATAATCTTATTGATTATTAGTTTTGAAGGAACAGAAGCCCACTTGAGCTTCCTTCAGGAAAGTAGGATTTATTGCAAGAATATTTACAATATCTGGGCCCAAATCTGGGCTTCATAATTATTGAAAAACAGTGAGAATCTATTTCTTTTTTTTCCTCACAGCCTCTATATTCGTCTATGTATTTTTTCTCATTCTTCTTTCTCTGTAATAGGCTTTTTTACTTTACTATTTACTTGTATGTGATCATCACACCCTTTAGAAATGTTGGCCTCAGGCCCTAATCAACTAGACTTTCAAGTTGTTTCTCACATTCAAGCAATAATTCCAGGGGCAGAAAATGTGAATATTTCAGCTTGGATCAGGTAAGTATTCTGAATCTATTAGGCAGTTGAGATCACATGATACATAGAGTTGTCTCCTCTAGGCTGTGTGAATTTTTCTAGAAATATGTGTGGGGATAGAGTAGAAATAAAGGGCACTTCAGTGACAGTACTGTACATTTGAAAACTTGGTCTCAAGGGTGAAGGCAACCAGCTTTCCACAGAGGCTCCCGTCCAGAAGTAGACTTAAGGGACAGAAGTTTAGCAAGTAAGCCGATGGTTTGGAGCTGAACCAAGGGAGAAGAAAGAAGAATGCACAACAACTTTGCTGATGTGAGCCGTGACCCCCAAAATACAATCAAAAGGTAGAAAATCCACCACTAAGTAGATAGGAGTCCCCTCCCCCACAAGAAGGGCTTGCAGTTTACTCCATACAAAAAAGCGAGCAGAGTTCAAACGTCCTCCCACTCTATCCCCCAGGAGAGACTCTCTAAAAACTGGAGCTCCTACCCCTATTAGGGGGCCATGGCCCTCTCCTGCCAGGCATAAAACTGTAAAACTGTATAAAACTGTATATAGTCTCTACCTGCAACTTTGAATTCCCAGGATCCACTCTACTCTCACTTCAAGGTCGGGAGGTCTGTCATCCATGGAGTCCAGATTCTTGGGCATTTTCTTGAGAGGAGTGGAGGGGGAAAGGGCAGGTGGTGGTCTGGGCTGATTCTGTGGCACGGGAGTGAGGAGGACAGTCACCTGAGAGGGAACCATACAGAGAGCTGTGGTATCCTGAGTTGCAGAGCACACTCCTGAGGCCATTCCAGACAGACACGCCCTGTCTCCCTGGGAAATCAGAGGAAGCTGGACATTTTTTTTGGTGGCAGCCACTGGCAGAGTGGATTTGGGAAGTTCTGTGAGTGAAGAGAAGCCCTAAGGGTGGTGGTACTGACCTGGGTGGAGTCAGGAGCACAGAGTCCATAGACTTCCAGGGAGGGGTTAGCCAAAAGAATGCTTCATCAAGCCCAATAGCACCCAGCCTTCAGGGGATTATAGCCGAGACAAAGGCAGTGAGTGGGCAGAGGCTGGAATTGACACCTCAGTGTAAACTCTAATTGCTTACTGCCCAGGGCTGAGTTTTTTATCAGCTCTAGCAGCATCTGAACTGCACAGGAATTTAGCCAGGACAGAAACAAATTCTGTGAAGTTGCTCTGTCCTATTCTAACAGCAACATCAACCAGGTGTGGGGCTGGAACTGAATGAACTTCCCTAGCCTATATTAAAAGCCCAAGGTCTCCCTGCTGGACTCAGATCTCCTGGTGACTCAGGCACTCATTAACACCAGGAGCAGTTGCTCACTGGAGTGAAATGGATCACAGTGGGATTACCAGTGACTGGGTGCAAGGTGGGGAAGGAGGCATCAACCTTCCCAGACTAATTCATTTGCTGGGTGGGTCCTTCTGCTCTCACAGAGCACTGGAACAAGTCATATCTGAGCTGCCAGAAGACCCCTCCTATCTAGTTGCCAGAGACTTTTTGAACTCTCCCACCTGAGACCAGTGCTGACTGGGACAACTGATTTGGACACCTTGAACTGGGCAAATCACTCAAGGACTATCCAAAGTGGCACCCTGGGTGTATGGTCAAGAGAAGGTTTGATTTTCCTTGCCCAATTATTGTTTGTGAGAGGTGGAACAACTTAACTGCTGGTATTTCTCCACAGCTGAGACTTCAACCAAGAGTAACTGATTCACTAGGATAGATAGGTAGGACAGAGACCAGCTGAAAATAAGACAGAGCCACTTAGCCCCACCACACCAAGCAGGTCCCCAGTTTCTCAGGCTGTAGCACTGTATGGGTCCAAGGGGAAAATCACAAGGGGAAAAGCCAAATGGGGCAAAATAAGCATGGGGCAGAATCAGGGGAAAAACTCCAGTAATATGAATAAACAAAGTAGATCAACCCCATAACCCCTGCCAAGAAAGGTTGTGGCAGATGCAACTGAAGATCCCATTCATAAACAGATGGCTAAGATGTCAGAAATTGAATTCAGAATTTGGATAGCAAATAAGATTAATAGAATAGAGGCAAAGATAGAATCAGAAATTCTAGGAGCATTCAAAAGTTCACTCAAGAATTCAATGAATTCAAAAACAAAACCACCAAAGATTTTGAAACATTGAGGCAAGAGATTGTAGGCCTCAAAGATATGAAAAATACGGTAGAATCCCTTGGTAACAGAATTTAGCAGGCAGAAGAAAGGATCTCAGACATTGAAGACAACACTTGTGAACGTGCCCAAGTGTCCAAAGAGGAACAGAAATGGAAAGCAAAAATGGATCATTCTCTCAGAGAGCTCTGGGATAATTTGAAGAAAGCTAATATTTGCCTTATAGTAATCCCTGAAGGCAATGAAGTTGCTTCACAAAACAGAGGCTCTTCTTCATGAAATTATGAAAGAAAACTTTCCAGATATGCCAAAAGATCCTGAAATTCAGGTAGCAGACAGCTTCAGAACCCTAGCACGACTCAACTTGAATAAGACATACCCCAGACACATCATAATTAACTTCATTAAAGTTAATATGAAAGAGACAATCCTAAAAGCAGCTAGATGTAAGAAAACCATAACCTACAAGGGGAAGAATATTAGAATGACTGCAGATCTCCCTGCTGAAACCTTTCAGGTTAGAAGAGGGTGGTCATCGACTTTTAATCTCCTGAAACAAAATAACTTTCAACCCAGGATCCTGTATCCAGCTAACCTGAGTTTCACTTACGATGGAGAAATTAAATACTTTAATGACATTCCCATGTTGAAGAAATTTGCTATAACTAAAGCTGCTGTTCAGGATATCCTCAGACCTATCCTCCATAATGACCAGTGCAATTCTCCACCACAAAAGTAAACTCAATTAGAAACTTTTGATCAAATTCTAACTTCGACAGTGGCAAAAGGTCTAAAAACATCCACTGGACTTTCAAACAACTCGATTACTAACATTTCATCAGGCTTATCAATAATTTCTATTAATGTGAATGGCTTAAATTGTCCTCTAAAGAGGCACAGATTGGCTGATTGGATACAGAACTCAGACCACACATCAGCAGTATATAAGAAATTCATATTACCTTAAAAGATAAATACAGACTCAGAGTGAAGTGATGGTCATCTATATTCCAGGCAAATGGAAAGCAGAAAAAAGCAGGTGTTGCAATTTTATTTACAGATACAATAGGTTTTAAACCAACAAAAGTCACCAAAGATAAAGATGGTCACTTTATATTTGTTAAGGGCAAATGGAAATCAGAACAAAGAAGGGATTGCAATTTTATTTTTAGATACCAGTAGATTTAAAGCAACAAAAGTCTAAAAGGACAAAGATAGACACTTCATATTGAGCAAGGGAACAATACAACAAGAAGCCATGTCAATTCTAAATATTTATGCACCCAACTTAAATGTTCCCAGATTTATGAACAGAACTTAATAGGTTTGAGCAATATTACATCCTATACCACTGTAATAGACAGGGACTTTAATACCTCTCTTACAGGACTAGACAGATCCTCTAAGTAGAAACTAAACAAAGATACAAGGGACTTAAATGTCACTCTAGAACAACTGTACTTAAAAGACATACAGAACACACCATCTCAAGCTAAGGGATATATGTTCTTCTCATCAGCTCTTGGAATATTCTCCAAAATAGATCATATCCAAAGACATAAGTCAAACCTCAACAAAATTAAAAGAATTGAAATTACACCTTGCATCTTCTCAGACCACAAGGGAACAAAGGTAGAACTCAACTCCAACAAAAATTGTCATCCCCACACAAAGGCATGGAAACTAGATAATTCTATGCTGAATGACAGTTGGGTGAAAGAAGAGATAAAGGAGAAAATCATTAACTTCCTAAAACATAACAGCAATGAAAATACAAGCCACCAAAACCTGTGGGACACTATAAAAGCAAAAAATACCCTCTAAATTGTGACCACAATCAATGGACTCATGTAAGGCTCTTTTGAATCTGTTTAAATAAAATAATCTTTGAAGCACATATATATTTTGAATAGAGGAGAGAGATTCTAGTCCTGTGGCATTCCTTAAGACACTAGGGTAATCCTTCCAACAAACATTACTCTAAGATTGTCACAGTATTTCTGGGCTCAAAGGAGGCAGTCTGTTAACTTGGCTTCTATTCATTAAGCACTTTCTACTTGTCAGACACTATTCTAAACAACTTATAAAAACGTCTCAAAAAAGCATATTTCTGAGGTTCACCTTATTAATATCATTTCCCACACTATGAATAAGAAAAGAATTACTCAGAGAGGTTAAGAAATGTGTCCAAAGCCATATAGTGAGTGAGTTGGGGGTCTGAGATTTAAAGCTGGCAGCCAGACTCAAAAACCCTCACTCATTAACCACTGCAACCACTGCACTATATTCCTTCTTAGACATCTCTAAGCCTCTATTTTCTCATATACAAAGTTGGTGTAATAAGATTGTTGTGAGCCTAATAAGAATTATTACATAGCCCTATACTTAATGAAAAGTAGCTATTAGTTGTACATCACATGACATTATAGTTGTAAAGAAATTTATAATTGTTATTTTTATCTGCTTCTCACATGGTTATTCTACCTTCAAATACACTTATAAAAAATGAAGAATTTGCATAAATAAAGTTATTCAAACTCTTCTATAGACAGAAAAAGATGAGACATGATGTTCTGGAATGTAAAGAATTGGTATTGCAATATGTTGACTCTGGTCAAATTATTCTATACATTTAACACAACTACAATAAAAATTCCAGATATAATTTTAGAATATGAAAGAATAATTCCAGGAATCATCTTTCAAAACCCAAGAGAACAGTCAAGAACTCTTTTTTACAAAAAGTAATAAAGGAGGAGTTATGTTCAAAAAATAAAATATATTACAAATTTATAGTTATCAAAATATGCTAATGTTGTTAGAACATTTATACCTGTATAATGGAATAGTACAGAAAATCCTAAATAACATATTCATTCACACACTATCTATAGAATTTTTTAATGTTTAGTATAAGCAAGATGAAATTCCTATTCTCATATCACTTACATTATAGTGATCTGAGGCAATAAAAGAATAACTGATGTAATAAAAAATAAGCTTTAGTAGAGAAATACTTGATTATCCAATAAATGATATTGGGATAATTTGCTAATCATTCAGAAAGAAGTAAATTTAGATCCCTACAACTAATATTACTAATCAAAATAAAAATTAAATGTAAAAAGAAGAAAGAAATGAGAGTACAAATGATCAGTTATATATTCTTAGAATGGAAAGGATCTTTTTTCAAGTGTAAAGAAGTTCCAATAAAAATATTATGGATTTGACACTCACAATCAAAATTTTCCAACATCAAGAATACTATAACAAAAACTGAAATATAAAAAATGATATAAGAAAATGCTATGCATCTACTGTAGTTTAAATGTTTATGTATCATCCAAAATCAAGTTGAAACTTAATCCCCAATGTAATACTATTAATATGTGGGGCCTTCATGAAGTGATTTGCCCATAAAGGCTTTAGCCTTATGAATAGAGCTTGAGGGAATGCCTTCACCTCTTTTTTCTCTTCTGCCATGTGAGAATAAAGCATTTGTCCCCCACTCAGAGGATGCATTTGGAAGCAGAAACAATGTTCTCATCAGACACTGAACTTGCCAGAGCCTTGATCTTGGACTTCCATTCTTCAGAACAGTGAGAAGTACATTTCCATAGAAATGAATTAAGACAATATCTGGTTCTATAAAACTGAAAAGATATTGGTTTACTTATTATAAAAAACTTTTATTTAAGAAAATGAAAAGTCACAAATGAGAGAAAATATTTGCAAAAATATCTGAGATAAAAGACTGGTATCCAAAATATTTGAAGAAAAAAAAAAGAAAGAAAGAAAAACTCCCCAAAACCAGAAAGCAACCAACTCAATTAAAAAAAAAAAAAAAGCCTAGCAATGTGAATAGACACTTCACCAAAGATACAGATAATAAGAACATTAAAAGATGCTAAACTTTATATGGGATCAGGGCTTTGTAAAGTCAAACAATAATGAGATTCTACTATTATACCCCTGTTAGAATGGCCAAAATCCAGAATACTGGTAACACCAAATGCCAGTGAAGATGTGGACTAAGAGAAACTCTCATTCATGCTGATGGAAGTGTCAAATGGTACAGCTCCTTTGGAAGGTAGTTTGGCAGTTTCTCACAAAATTAAATGTACTTGTACCATATGATCTAGCAATCATGACCCTTAGTATTTCAAATGATTTGAAAATTAATGCCCACACAAAAACCTGCAGACAAATGTTATAGCAGCTTTCTATATTAATTGCCAAAACTTGGAAGAAATCAAAATTGTCCTTCAACTGATGAATAGATAAATAAATTGTAGTATATCAATCTATGCAATGGAATGTTATTCAGTGCTATAAAGAAATGAGCTATCAAACCACAGAAAGACATACATGAATTTCAAATGCATACTGCCAAGTGAAAGAGCCAATCTGAAAAAGCTACATACTATGATTCCAACTATGTGGTATTCTGGGAAAGGTAAAACTATGAAAACAGTGAAAAGATCAATGGTTGCTAGATGTTTGGGAGAAGGGAGGGAGAAAGGGATGAATAGGTGAAGCACAAGGAATTTTCAGGACACTGAAACTAGTATTCTGTGTGAAACTGTAATGGTGGATATATGTCTATACATTTATCAAAATTTATAGAATGTAAAAATGCAAAGAAGGAACCCTAATATAATATACCTCTGGGCTTTAGTTAATAATACTGTATCAATATGAATTCATCAATTGTAACAAATATGCTACACTAATGCAAGATGTTAATAATTGGGGAAATTGGAGGAGGGGTGAAGGTGGAATATAGGAACTCTGCACTTCTTGCTTAGTATTTTCTGTAAACCAAAAAATGCTAGCAAAATCTATTACTTAAACAAACAAACAAAATAAACCAACAAAAATGAAAATCATCACAATAGAGAGAGGACAAATACAAGAGGTGCAAAACAAAACAAAATCTTAAATAAAACAAAACTATAAACTGTCAGTAGTTTTTCTGAAAATGATTAGCCTAATTAGTAAAGAAAGTTAAATAGGACCCATTTATGTAGTGCTAGAGGAGGTATAAAACAGCAAGACTTGGAGAATATTTTATTAATATGGCACAAAAATGTTTTTTATCTATAATCTCAGTTGCACAACAGGGATCTAACCTAACATAGTAATCGTGGTAAACACAGAAATGTTTATTTTGTCAATGTTCATTATGTAACTTAATTGTCCAACTCTAAGTGTTTGGTAAAATAAATTATAATGTAGACAAACAATAGACTCCTGAGAAATCATTTAAAAGAATTTTATATAAACAAACATTCATTGCATAAAAAATATTTAAGATGTATTACAAAGTTGAAAATAAAGCATGTTCATAAATTTCGTCTTTTTGAGAAAAAATATCTGTATAGAACTTTAATTTTTTATCTCTACATATCACTATCTACCATCTATGTATCTGTCTACCTATGTATAGAAAGAAACAAAAGAGTAAAATTAAGCCAACATGCTAATTTTGTAATTGGATTATAAGCAGAGGTTCCACCCTTTTTTATCCCACATTTTCAATAATTTACATAAGTAATGTGCTGCATTTGTAATAAGAAACAAATATAATGCCATGGTTAAGAGAAAAGATTCTAATGTCATACTGGCTATACCTTGAGCTAGTTACTTTGCCTTTCTAAGCTTCAGTTTGCACCTCTGTAGAAAGAGGAATAGATGAGATCATGAATGTTAAACACTTAAATAGTGCCATCCCAGAAAAAAATCAATAAATATTCAATAATATTAATAGGTCATCATCATTATTATAAAAGGAGCTGAGAATTAAAGTACAAGACCAAAGTTCATTTACCTCTACTGAGACATTATATCTAGTACTAAGGGCAGGTGGGAAATAGAGATTTCCATAATTGTACAATGAAACAATGGCTAGAGTCTGTCTAGCCATTCTGTTTCTGTGAACATAAAAGTCTCTATGCAAATTAAGAAAACAATCTCCAAACAAATCCAAGGCAACATGAAAGAGCAGACAGAAAGTCTGTGTGTTGCTTCAGTTACACAGTGATAATTAAGAACAGACAGTTGAAACACCCACTTCAAAAATCTAACATCTTTAATACAGGGTAATATAACACTGAACTTTGTAAAGATGTCAGCTTTACCTAACATTATAATTACTGTATATGCCTTGCTCTTATGAGGGTTTTGTGCAGAAATTATTTTATTTCACTTTGTATTGAAAAACTTAAATCACATTATAAAAAAGTAAATTATTTAATTCCTTAAATTATAACAATATATTTTCTTGAATTTCCAGTTATATAGCACATCAATACTATCAGGCAAATGTGAGAAAAAATATTATACACAAAAATAAAAAACAAAGTTGGTTAATCAGCTCTGTGGAGTGATTCTAAAAAAGTATGTTTAAAAGTTATGGAGACCTAGGATAAAATCCCAACTGTTCACATAATGGCATTTGTTGAATGCTTACTATATTTAAGTTCCTCTTCTATATACCTTTACATAGCTTTGCAAGCTTAGGTGAGTTAATTAATCTTCCTAAGCCTTAGTTTCCTCAACAGTACTATGGGCATAAAATATTTATTTTTCAGGATTATTTTGAAAAGAAATATGATTCTATTCGTCCAAAAATTGATATTTGGACAAAAATACCAAAGCATTAATTTCTGATAGGAATACAACATATGGGATATTTAAATGCAAATGATGATGGTGATGATGACAGCAAACATGGAGCTCACTAAGTGCCAAGAGCTGTTCTAAACCCTTTCTACACATAAAATAATTTCTCATAAGAACACTAAGGGTAGGAAAATGAGGCAAATGGACTTTAGATAATTTCTTTAAATAATCTTATAAAAACATTTAATATATAAAAAATATTAAGAGAGGGGTAGAGGCAAGATAGCTGACTGGAGCCAGCTTCCCACAGAGGCTCCTGTCCAGAAGGAAAGTTAAAGGACAGAAGTTTAGGAAGTAAGCTGATGGTTTGGAGCTGAGCCAAGAGAGAAGGTTGAAGAATGCACATCAACCCTGCTGAGGTAAGCTGTGACCCCAAGGACAAAAACAATAGATACGAAATCCATTGCCAAAAGGACGGGAGTCCCTCCCGCCAAGAGAATAGCTTGCAGTATACTTTCTAAAAAAAAAAGCAAGCAGAGTTCATATATCCTCCCATTTTATCCCATGAAGAGATCCTCTAAAAACCTGACCTCCTTCCCCTCCTAGGGTGCTACAGCACTCTCCTGCCAGGCATAAAACCATATAAAACTGTACATATTCTCTACCTGCAACTGTGAACTCCCAGCAGTCCCCTCCATTCTCACCCTGAGAAGCCTGTCCCCCATGGAGCCCAGATTCTTGGGCATTTTCTCAAGAGGTGAGGACAGGTTATGGGCTATAATAGGTCTGTGCTAATTCTGCGGCATGGGGTAAGAAGAAGATAATGGACTGAAGGAACCATACAGGAGAGGGAGAGGCAGTCCCCCGTGGCACACAGCAGCAGCAGCAGCGGGAACAACATGGCTCACACCCCTGTGGATATTTTTGAGAGACACTCCTGGTCTCTCTGGGCAACCAGAGAAAGCTGGGCATCTTCTCTGATGGAAGACAATGGAGGAATAGATCTGGGACAGTAACCCAGGCCTCATAATTAAAGGGGATGCCAGAGGCAGTACCTGCCTGGGTGGGGCATGGCAGAGATGGAGAATAGAAGACGCTCATGCAAAGATGGCATACTACAAGGGTGGGGCTGAGCCAGGACTGCTTTAGTGAGCTTAAAAAGCACCCAGCCCTCAGGGGATAATAGCTGAGACAAAGGCCAGTGGGCAGAGGCTGGAACTCAGAGCTGAGTGTGAGTTCTAACTGCATCTGCCCCAACACAGACTGCAGTGGAGACACACACACCAGCTCTGGGCAGTAGCACAGACCAGAGCTGAGTTGCAGTTTCTGTAAACTCAAACAGTGTCTGGTCCGCAGGGGAATACATCCAGGACAGAATCACAAATTATGTGAAAATATAAGTGTCAGCAACATCAATCAGGGGCAGGCCTGGAACTGAGTGAATGGCTCCAGCTTCCATTAACCACCTAAGGTTGTCAGGTCTCAGCTCCCCCTGCTGGATAGTAGCAGAGTGTGGAGGCCTGGCTGAGGAGACAGATCTCCCTGTGACTCAGGCAGGTGCAAACCCCTGGAGCATCTGCTCATTGGAGGGAAATCGGTCACAGCCTTGCAGGGTTACCAGTGACTGGGAGTGACAGAGGTGCAAGGTGGGGAAGGAGGCATCAACCTTCCCAGACTAATTCATTCCTGGGGGGGGGGCCCTTCTGACTCCACAGAGCACCAGAACAAGTCATACTCGAGCTTCCAGCAGACCCCTGCTACACTGCTATCTAGTTGTCTCTCCCATTTGAGACTGGGTGCTGACTGGGACAATTGATTTGGATCTCTCAGACTGGACCAATCACCCAAGGACTATCCAAAGTGGTGCCATGGGTGTGTAGTTGTAAGAAGGTTTGATTTTCATTTTCCAATTGCTGCCCAAGTGGGGCAGGGTGTCTTAACTGCTGGTATTTGTCCATACCCGAGACTTCAACCCAGAGTAACTAGTTCACTAAGGTAGGACAGAGACCAGCTGAAAATAAGATAGAGCCACTTAGCCCCACTACACCAAGTAAGTCCCCAGCATCTCAGACTGTAACACTGTACAGGTCCTTTGCAAAGCTGTAGGGGAAAATGTACAGACAACAGTACCAGCTTTGGGGCAAAAAGCTGGTTAACCACTACTCCAGGAGCCTCCCAACCCAACTTCACCTTATCTGCTCATCTAACCAAATGGTGTAAAATAAGCATGAGGCAGAATCAGCAGAAAATCTCTGGTAACATGAGTAACCAGATTTGATCAACCCCCCCAAGGAACGATAAGGCAGATGCAACTGAAGATCCCATTCATAAACAGATATTCGAGATGTCAGAAATCAAATTCAGAATTTGGATTGCAAATAAGATTAATAGAATGGAGGTAAAGTTGGAATTGGTAATTCAAGGAGCATTTCACAAATTGTCTCAAGAATTCAATGAATTCAAAGACAAAATCACAAAAGATTTTGACCCATTGAGATAAGAATTTGCAGCCTTCAAAGATCTGAGAGACACAGTAGAATCCCTCAGTAACAGAATGGTGCAAGCAGAAGAAAGGATTTCTGACATTGAAGACAAAGCTTTTGAATGCTCCCAAATGCTCAAAGAGGAAGAGATATGGAGAACAAAAATGGATCATTCTCTCAGAGAGCTCTGGGATAATTCAAAGAAAACTAATATTCACATTGCATGAATTCCTGAAGGTGACGAGGTGACTTCACAAGGCACAGAGGCACTTCTTCATGAGATTATGAAGGAGAACTTTCCAGACATGCCAAGGGATTCTGAAATTCAGTTGGCAAACAGTTTCAGAACCCCAGCACGACTCAACCTGAACAAGACATCCCCCAGGCACATCATAATTAACTTCACTAAAGTTAATATAAAAGAGAAAATTCTGAAAGCAGCCAGATGTAAGAAAACAATATTCTTCCCTACAAGGGAAAGAATATTAGAATGACTGCAGATCTCTCTGCTAAAACCTTTCAAGCTAGAAGAGGGTGGTAATCGACTTCTATTCTCCTAAAACAAAATAACTTTCAACCCAGGATCCTGCATCCAGCTAACCTGGAGAAATTATGATGGAGAAATTAAATACTTTAATGACATTCATATGTTGAAGAAATTTGCCATAACTAAACCAGCTCTCCAGGATATTCTTAGACCTATCCTCCATAATGATCAGCGCAATACTCTACCACAAAAGTAAACTCACTCAGAAACTTTTAATCAAATTCCAACTTCCAAAGTGGCAAAAGGATTAGAAATATCCACTTGGGGAACTACAGGGGTGGCTGCAACTGAGGTGACCATGGCTGGGCTGCCAGGTAGGAGACCTTGGCAGGCTCTCAGTAAGCAAAGCACTGCACAGTGCTGAGCCTACTGCTGAACCATGGAGATTGACACCAAGATCAGCCACAAGATCCAGAGTGCCATTAAGGGGAAATTGTAAGAATTAGGAGCTTGTGTTGATGAAATCTTCCTAATTACATTATGATAATGGTGGTCAAGAGGAAATGTCAGGACCAAATTACAGAGGACCTGTCCCTGTTGCTGTTAGGGTCTCACGAAAAAGTGATGTTGAGGAGAATAAGCATTCTTATTGAAATTGTATTTTAAATAAAGGTGACCATTTGCTCCCTCAGGCAAAATGGCGAACTTCTTTATTTACTGTTGGTCTATATAGCCAATTTTGTACATGCACACTATACATCAATGACCTCATTAATATTCATTACAATCCCTCTGCACATGTGCACTAGACATCAATGACTTCCCTCTGCACATGCACACTGGACATCAATGACTTCATTAATCCATTTAAACATCTTGTGAGTACCTCGTGAGTAGCTCCTCTCTAGTAATCTGATAATCCACCCAACATACACCTTTTAATATAACCTTTTCAACATAATCCAGTTTAACATAACTTAACAGAGAACATGTTGTTAGCCATTACTTCTTTGTTCTTATCTGATGAAGCTTGAGGCTATGGAGGAAAGAGACGGTTTGAAAATCTGTCCTACTGACCTCGCCATTTGGAGGCAGTTACTTCAATCTTTAAAACAAGGCATAATGAAACTTCTAGGGCATACAGAAATTTCTGTGCAAACCTCTGCTCCCATGTGGGCCTTAAGTTGGGGGGGGGGCGGTTAGGCCTGCAACCAAACAGGCCAACGTTAGGTCAAGGAGTTTTTAGGCCCACAACCAACCTGGCTATATGGGATTCTGCCTCAGTTTCTCACAAGTATGCCTGCACAAAGTCTTTTCACTGCTGTCTCTCAAACAGCTGTTTTGGCCATAGGCATATAGGCCTTTCACTTATATGTCCCTGTTTCTAGGGAACTACACAATTAGATTCACCATATGGCTTCATGGTGTATTAGATAAATTTTGCTCTGTGACAACTGAGCCCTCTAGTCTAAAGTCTGCTGATACTAACATCTTTGATAGCAAAGTACCTTCAAATAAGAGCAGTTTCAGTTGGCGAGATGAAAGAAGGCATGAAGCTGCAGTGTGACCCCTTACCATTTCTAACAGTAGACCTGAAAAAAGAAATTCCAGAGTTTCTACTAGTTTACAGGAGCAAAAACACACTAATATCAGACAGACTTATGATGGTAAAGCTGCAACCCGACTGATGTTAACGGGGAAAACTTTGAGGGTGCCAGCACCTTCTGAAGATGTGATTGATATTAAGCCAGAACCAAATGATCTCACTGATGAAGACCTCAATTTTGTCTAGGAGAATTCTTATCTCAGAAGAAACCTATAGTGACTCTTAGCTATGGTTCTTCTCACCCTTCTATTGAAATTTATCGACCACCTGTGAGTCAAAATGCAGACTGTGGTGTTCATTTAAACAGATGCAATTTCAACAGAAGCTAAACAGTATTCATGCTGCCAAGCAACTTGATATACAAAACAGCTGGGTGTATGAAGCAGGACATTTGTGTGAACCAGAAATGCTTAATAGCTTAGAAAAGATTTATAGCCCCCCTTTTTAGAAAGAACTCAGAAAGAATGAGCATTGAGGATGAAAACTTTCTAAAGAGAGTGGACTGTGGTAAGGTCAGTTGTTAAAGTAAAAAAATCATGATGGAGAAGAGGAGGAAGAAGATGATGATTATGAGTCCTGAAAAGGCGGCATCTCCAGCAGTGTGTCTGTGTCAGCAAAGCCTGAAAGGAGATCCTCCCTTCTACCTTTTAAACAAGCCAACAAGAATCTGATTTTGAAGGCTATATCTGAAGCTCAAGAATCTGTAACAAAAACAACTAACTATTCTTCAGTCCCACAGAAACAGACACTTCAGTTGCTCCCAAAACTCAAACTTCTCAGGAAGATTTGTTAGCAGAAGTGGTCCAGAGCACAAGTAGGACCCCTAGAATAAGTCCCCCCATTAAAGAAGAAGAAAGAAAAGGAGATAATATAGAAAAAAATCAAGGAACTCAACAGAGGCAATTATTATTCTGACTGTAAATTGACCCAGTAATGGCAAAAACTCTGCAGATCAGTCAAGATTACTATAACATGCAATCCATGGTCCATGCAGACACAAGATCATTTATTCTGAAGAATCCAAAGCTGTCTGAGGAAATAGTAGTGACAACAACCCAAGAGTTGGGGATGAAGACTGCAGATACCCTTCGGGTACTTTCAGCACACCTTATACTTACACGCAATCTTGTACAACCAGATAAACCTGGAAGTCCCAAGTTTAAAGTGATGCTGGATGGTGTCCCCAGCCCCCCAGGATACATGTCAGATCAAGAGAAGGACATGTGCTTTAAAGGAATGAAAGCCATAAACCAAACTGCAGCCTGAAACAAGAGACTCAGAGGTCTCCTCCACCCACAGCAGCTACAGTTGCTGAGCAGGCAGCTTGAGAACCCAAATGGTAGCTTTTCCAACAATGAGATGAGTGAACCAAGTGTGACACAGAAACCAGAAAAGCTTTTGGAACACTACAACTACTGGCCCACTTGTAAAAATGGTGATGAGTGTGCTTACCATCATTCCATATCACCTTGAAAGGCCTTTCCCAATTGTAAATTTGCTGAAAAATGTTTGTTTGTTCATCCAAATTGTAAATATAATGCAAAATGTATTAAAACAGATTGTCCTTTTACTCATATGAGTAGAATAATTCCAGTACCACCTCCAAAACCAGCAGTGACAAAATCACTAACATCCTCTAATAGTCAGCTCTGCCATTACTTCCCAGCATGTGAGAAAATGGAATATCCCTTCTATCATCCTAAACACTCCAATTTTACCACTCAGTATACAAGACTAGACTGCACATTTTACCATCATACCATTACTGTACCACCACAACATGCCTTGAAATGGATTCAACCTCAAACCAGTGAATGACAGCCAGTTCTGCCAGGCAGAAGATCATGCAGTTTGAAAGTTTCCATCTATTGATGAAAGATTTTCTACAGAGCTTGTCAAATCTTTGAAACTTAAAATATATTGCTTTCATAATATGAAGTTTATTGCCTATCTGAAGTGTCTGATTTTTCAAGTTTGTAAGTTTCTCAAGTGATTTTACCATGGAGGTTTGTGTTATTTTGTTTTTACAATGAAAAGATAGTTCAAGGAAAGGCTAAATTCTATTATAACATTTGAGACATGTTTGTAAAAAATAAAAAAATGTCCACTGGACTTTGGAAAGACTCAATACCCAAAATTCTATCAGGCTTATCAATATTCTCAATTACTGTGAATTGCTTAAATTGTCCTCTAAAGAGGCACAGGTTGGGTGACTGGATACAAAAACTCAGGCCAGGCCATATATCTGCAACATACAAGAATCTCATCTTACCTTAAAAGATAAATATAGACTCAGGATGAAGGGATGGTCATCTATATTTCAGGCAAATGGAAATCAGAAAAAAGCAGGTGTTGAAATTTTATTTGCAGATACAATAGGATTTAAACCAACAAAAGTAAAGAAAGATAAGGATAGTCACTTCATATTTGTTAAGGGTAACACTCAACATGATGAGATCTCAATTATTAACAGTTATGCACCCAACCAGAATGTGCCTCAATTTATAAGAGAGACTCTAACAGACATGAGCAACTTGATTTCCTCCAGCTCCATAACAGTCAGAGATTTAAACATTCCTTTGCCAGTGTTGGATAGATCCTCCAATAAGAAGCTAAGTAAAGAAATTTTAGACTTAAATTTAACCATGCAACATTTCGATTTAACAGACATCTACAGAACATTTGATCCTAACAAAAATGAATACACATTCTTCTCATCAGCCCATGGAACATACTCCAAAATTGATCACATTCTAGGTCACAAGTCTAACCTCAGCAAATTTAAAAGGATAGAAATTAGTCCTTGCACCTTCTCAGATGATCATGGAATAAAAGTTGAACTCAGAGGCAGTGCCTGTGACTCAAAGGATTAAGGCACTGGCCCCATATGCCAGAGGTGGTGTGTTCAAACTGCAGAAAAACTGCAAAAAAAAAAAAAAAAGTTGAACTCAGTAACAACAGGAATCTGCATACTCATACAAAAACATGGAAGCTAAATAACTTTATGCTAAGTGATAGCTGGGTCTTAGGCAAGATTAAGATGGAAATTACCAAATTTTTGGTAATGTATTAGCAAGAAAAAAACAAGTGATCCCAATTCATTGTGGACAAGAGATTTGAATAGAAACTTCTCTGAAGAAGAGAGGCGCATGGCCTACAGACACATGAAAAAATGCTCATCATCCTTAATCATCAGAGAAATACATATCAAAACCACTTTGAAATATCATCTAACTCCATTAAGATTATCCCCACACAAATACCCAAAACTATAGACGTTGGAGTGGATATAGAGAAAAGGGAACACTTTTGCACTGGTGGTGGGAATGCAAAATAATACATCCCTTTTGGAAAGAAGTTTGGGATCTAAAAATAGATATGCCATTCGATCCTGCAATTCCTCTACTAGGTATAGGAAATCACTATCCAAAAATCACTTTATAACAATGATATTTTCACAAGAATGTTAATTGCAGCCCAATTCATAATTGCTATTCGTGGAAGAAGCCCAAGTGCCCATTGATCCACAAATGGATTAATGAATTATGGTATATGTACACCACGGTATATTATGCAGCCTTAAAAAAGATGGAGACTTTACTTTTTTAATGTTTACATGGATGGAGCTGGAACATATTCTTCTTAGCCAAGTATCTCAAGAATGGAAGAAAAAGTATCCAATGTACTCAGCTCTACTATGAAACCAATATTTAAGCACCCACACTTCCATATGAAAGCTATAACAACTACAGCCCAAGATAAAAGGGGAAAAGGAGAGAGAGTGGAAAGGGAGGGGGAAGATAAGTGGTCCGACATTAATGGGTCGGACCACACCTATGGTGCATTTTACAAGGGTATATGTCAAATCTACTAAGCATAGAATACTAATGTCTTAACATAGTAATTAAGAAAGTGAGGTGAAGGCTATGTTAACCAACTGTATTTCCAACTGTATATAAAACCAGCACATTGTACCCCATAAATGCATTAATGTACACACCTATGATTTAATAAAAAAAAAGAAGGAAATTAACCCATTTACATATATAGTAAAAGTTAATAACAAGTCATTGAAGTTGTACTTAAGTTAAGGATTCTGAGATGAGATCATCTTGTATTATCTAGTGGGCTATGTATCCAACAATTGTCCTTATAAGAAACATAAATGGAGAAGAAGATGTGAAGATAAAGGCAGAAACTGAAGTCATGCAGCCACAAAGCCAAAGAAGCTAAGGAATGCCTGGAGACACCAGAAGTTGGAAGAGATATGGTTAAAATGATACCCATTGATAAACCCTTGTCTGAGTCCTCAGATAGAATTAGTCTATCCTTTGTATTCTCTTAGCATTTAGTTTGTAATTACTTCTAACATTTGTCACTTAACTATAGTTTGTTTTCCTTTGTCAGTCTTTGCCTATAAAAGTAAAGTAGATCTTTTATGTTTATATGGATGGAGTTGGAAAATATCCTTCTTAGTAAAGTATCTCAAGAATGGTGAAAGAAAAGGTATCCAATGTACTCAATACTATTATGAAACCAACATATAAACAACTACACATTCATACAAATAAAACACAAATATGGTCTAACAAGACAGAGGGGAGAGGAAGGAGAGGGGAGGGGAGAGAGAGGGCATTTGGTAGGATCTCACCTAATGTACACAATGCAAAGGTACACTTCAAAATAACTAAGAGTAAATTGTAAATTTTTTACCACAAAAAAGTAAGAGTAGTGATGGTTATGTTAAACAGTTTGATTTAAGTATTCCACATTGCATATTAAATCATCACATTGTACCCCATAAATGTAAATGGTTATGCTGTAATAAAAAATTAAATTTAAAAAAATACGAAAAGCTATAACATAAAAAAGTAAAGTAGAAATAGTCAAAATTATAATTACATTTATTCCCCAATAACTAACACAGTGTTTGACACAGACTAGAAGTCAAGCTAGCTGAATAAATGAACAAAGGAGTGACTTTATTTCATAATTTGGTTGTACTTCTCTGAACTTCTATGTTTCAAGCATCATATCCTACAGTCAATTGAAGGGAGTGACTTGTAGCAAAGCAAATTAACAGAAATGGACGCAAAAAGTAATTTTACTCTAACAGCATTAATGATGAGAGAATGCCTTCTTTACCTTTCTATCATGACAGAAGGAAAAAGAGAAATTAACTGCAGAGTTGCTTTAACAACAGAAAACTCATCTCACCTCTGGCTATGACCCAAGCATGCTGCCTTGGACTCAGCCCAGAGACCAGCACTCTCATGGCATTCTGAGTAACTCTTCAACAGAGGTTGGCACTCTCTCCAGTAGCCTGACATACAACATGATAAAAACCTCAGCTACTTTTATTCACTTTGTTAGAGGGATAAAAATAAAAAATATGTATCAACCATTCCTTTCCTCTTGGCAGCAAGATTGCCTGGAAAGTTTTCCAAACACCCACATTTAGAGGACATTAGAAAGTAATGAATTTGTTTCCTTAAAGTGACTCCTAGAAGAGCAGGCATACAGGAGTGACTTTAGCAAAGCACTAAGGGAAAATCACACCATCTGGCAATATACCTTCATCCTTCCATTCACCAGGATGTTTCTTGTCTGTTTGTTGTAGTTAACCCCAATTAGTTTCTCCTCCACTCAGGAGCCTTCACTGACCACTATTATTAATTAAGTTCTGGACACTTTAACTACACATATTAGCCTCAATGTATATCCAGTGGGCCTATCACTGTAAGTGGCACATAGTAGCCTCAATACATTGGCCTCAATGAATATTTATTTGTTGAATAAATGAATGAATGAATGGTCACATAGGCTTTATATTAGGAATACAGAAAGGAGAAAGGGAGAATATTATTAAGTTGACTTGAAACTCAAGGAATTTATCCATAATCTTTCAGTATATCAACACTTACTTTTTCAGGTATCATTTTTTCTTTTGTAATGAAGATAACTCACACCTAGTAAAGTACAAAAATCTTAAGTGTGTACTTTGTTACATTTTTACACATCTGCTTCTTAAGAAAAATATAAGCATCTCATAATTATTTGAATACCATTAACACCCTTCCACCTTTCCCACTATCACTATTCAACCACTATTCAACCACTATTCTGCCACTATTCAACTTATATAACTTCTACCTATGTTATAATACCCATTAAGACATTATTACCATTATTACTTTAAAACAGTCAATATCTTTTTCTTCATTTATTTATTGATATTCATTTATTTATCAATGGTCATTCCTTCCTGCAGTCCTGACAATTTTTGAGAACTTATGACAGATTTTTTTCTCAATGATCAAAGAGCTAGCACATTTCAAGCAAAATAAATACAAAGAATACCATATTTAGAGACTTCATAGTCAAACTACTAAAACCCACCTTGGATCATTTGTCTTTGGCCTGAAGCATTTTCTGTGGTACAGGTTTGTAAACAGTGAATTTTCTCAGTTTGTTTGCTTTCATTTTTGAAGGAGATTTTCATTATACACAGAATTCTAGGGTTTTATTTTTCTTCTCAGAACTTTAAATATGTTAATCTATTATCTTCTGACTTCCATCATTTCTATTGAAAGGTCATGATCTATTACACTTTGGGGGATTATTGGTCTTTTATCTGTGGTTATGTTTAAGGTTTTCTCTACCTTCTTTTTCAATTCTTCAAGGGGATATTTGAATAGGATATCTAAATCTTAGAAGGGAGACATTTGGAGGAATGATTAGCATATGGATAAAAAATGAAAGGCATGGGAGTGGATGAAATTATCCAGGGATAGTATGAAAAAAAGAGAAGGGAAGGAAAAAAAGAAAGGAAAGGAAAGGGAATTACTTGGAAAGTAATAAAAGGGGGTGAAGCCCATAACTGACACTAAGTAAGAATAATGAGAAAAAAAAAGAAGAGCTTAAAGATTATGTGTTATCTTAGAAAGAAGAGACTAGAGTCACAAAGGAAGAGGTCAACAGTGTCAGATGAGGCAGGATTCAGTTAGGTAAGCTATAAGGAGGCCTCATTACATTAGGAAAAATACACATTACTGGAAAAATCAACTGCTGTAGGACATTTTTATATAGTTTCCTACAGCTTTTGTAATAAGTTATCACAAATTTAGTAGCTTTAAAGAACACAAACGTAATATCTTACAGTTTTGGAGGTAAGAGTTTCTAAAATAAAACAGCCAGAAGCATGATGTTACTTCTGGAGCTCTAGAGGCAAATCTGTTTCTTCAAATCAGCTTATAGAGGCTACCCATATTTCTTGGCTTACAGCCCCTTCTTCTGTCTTTAAGGCCCACAGCATTAGCTTATAGCAAATCAGCTTATAGAGGCTACCCATACTTCTTGGCTTATAGCCCCTTCTGTCTTTAAGGCCAGTAGCATCATATCTATTTTTCTTAGAGACAGAGTCTCACTTCATCTCCCTCAGTAGCGTGCCTCCAGCTCTTGGGCTTATGTGATTCTCTTACCTCAGCCTCCCAAGTAGCTGGGACTATAGGCTCCCACCACAGGACTTGGCTATTTTTTGTTGCAGTTTGGCTGGAGCTGGGTTTGAACCCACCACCTTTGGTATATGGGGCCAGCGCCCTACTTACTGAGCTACAGGTGCCACCCAGCATCATATCTTTATCTCTTTCTCTCTCCTCCCTCCCCCTCTGCTTCCATTATCATGTCTCTTCAGACTTTAACCCTTCAGTCTCCCTCATACAAGGGTGATTGCACTTATAGTACAACCATTTGGATAATTAGAGCATAATTTTCTCACATCAAAATCCTAAACTTAATTGCATCTGCATAGTCACCTTTTCTATGCAAGTTAACATACTCACAGGTGAAGGGAATAGTATATGGACATCTTACTATTTGGGGGTCTCGTACTCTGTCCACCACAATCACAGCCCATAAGCCTTATCTGCATCTCAGTTCTACTATTTGTGAGTAAATTATACTGATCAAACTAGACTGTTGGAATAATTCATTGAAGTTAAATTGAACCCTGGTTTAGGGTGGACAGTTTTCTTAGCTCATTTTTGCTGTCTTGCCATTTCATAGACTGAATAACGTAATAAATAAATATCAATTTATTTCTCATGATTTTTGGAAAATGGAAAATACAAGATTAAGATACCAGCAGGGTTGGTGTCTGAAGAGGGTGGCTTTCTGCTTTCAACATGGTGCATTGTTGCTGCATCCTCAGAGGAGAGGAACTCAGTGTCCTCATATGGTAGAAGTGATGGAAGGCAAAAAAGTACTTCCCTCAACCTCGAGCCCTTTCAAGGGGAGCTAATCCTATTCATGAAGGCAGAGGCCTGGGTGACCTGATCACCTTCCAAAGGCCATACCACTTAATACTGTTGCACTGGTGTTTAAGTTTCACCATGACTTTGGAGGGAACAGCATATTCAAATCATAGCAAATTTCATTAATAAATAGTGGTTAAAACTTAATTTTTGTGCCTCTGTCAGGGGGTGTTATCAGAGGAAGGAGTTGTGAACTAGGAAACCTAGGCCATCTCCCAGCAAAGGAGGTAGAGAATGTGTAAGGGCAGGGTTCCCTACAACTAAGGAAAAGGAGACATTTCTGTTTTGAAAAAGGGGCCAAATATTCCCTAGCAATAAGCCCAAGTCTCTCAGCGAACTGTCCTGTGAGGAAGGAAATTAACAATAACAAACCTAAGGTGAAAGGAACCAGAGAAAGAAATAAATTCATGTGTAATCACCTGGGAACCTGCAGTCCCCTGATCCCCAGAGGCCATGCCTTTCATGATGAACTTAAGAATTGCTGGGCAGAAAATGATTAAAAATAAAAAAGGCAATATTCTCTTTCTGTTCATGATTTTGGTTTCCATTTCAAGTTTCAATCTCACTTGAACAGCTATAGTCCTCTATTACGAAAACTGAAATTGGTTAATATAAGTATTGGTGGAAGAGAAGGGGGCTCTGAGAATGGAGAAATGGAATCTAGTTAAAACTGTGCCACTAACTTAACTGGGTAATTTTTAGCAAATTTCTTTTCTTTTCTGGCCTTTAGCTACCCCATGTATAAAATCAAGAATTTCACTAAGCTAACAGGGATCTTGATTATTTTTATTCTTGTCCACTCTGTCTTTCCCTGAGGGATGTCATTTATTTTCATGATTTTAATATCACTTTTGCATTAGTACTCCCAAATTATGCTGTCCTTCCATTGGTAATGGAGTTGAAGCTTCAGCTATCCACTAGCCATTTCTACTTGGTCATTCTGCTGCTACCTCACACTCAACATGACAAAAACAAATGTTATTCTAACATTTAAATCCATTCTTAAATTCATCTTGCCTATCTAATTATACTTCCAACTATTCACCAATATTTTTCAGTTCATGGCTAGTGGATGACCATTCAACCTTCCCAAGCAACCAACTCCACCTCAATATTCCAAGGATTTTTATTTGCTTATGTTATCTTTGCCTGGCCACGTTAGTGTAGAGATCTCAGCTTCCAAACATAATCATATTAAAAATTATGATAAACAGGCATTTAGTGAAATTTCTATTATTATTATTAAATGAAGCAACACATTGGTTTAATAAAAAGGGCAGCAGAACAGTAATAAGATAAGTTGGGTCCTAAATCTGAATTAGATATTGATCTATTAGGTAACCTGGACCAGCTTTATAACCTCTCCCAACTAAAAAAGGGCACAGGTAAACATTTGGGCTGTTCTCAGGCTATTTCCTTTGTCTATCAAAATTCTGTTTCAAGCACAGCCCCATTAAAACCAGCTATACAAAACCATCTTGAGCTTCCTTCCCATCCACCATGGAAATACACTGGCTTTTGGAATATGATCATTCTCTCCCTTCACACTCTGCATCTTTATAATAATCACTGAGTTGTCTTCTACCACATTTACTTTAGAACATACACGTATGTATCTCTGTCACAGGTCAGAGACTATAACTGCATCTGCAATGCTTTTCTTAGTGCTTGTCAACAAAGAGGCAACTAAACATGTATGTAGAATGAATATATGATGCCGTGGAGAAATAGAATGAAAAGAAAGGTGGGGAAATTACACATCCATGTTTTATACTCATTGTGACATTTCTTATTTGGAAACAGGAATGTAGCTACATAACTTCCTTTTAAATTCTTTTGAGACAAAAAAAAAAATCCCATTATATAAAAGCATTTAAATGAAATTTAGAATTTCATTTGTCTTTTTAGACTGCAAGTCTAATAATGCTATTTAGCATTTCTATAGTATTTAACATTTCTAAAGCACTATTCAGCACTAATTAGTTAATCCTAATGCTCTGTAAGGCAGGCCAATATTATGATCCTCTCTGAAAAGTTAAGGAAATGAAAATTCAAAGGTATTTTGGCTTCTCTTTTTAGGATGTGAGATACTGCTGAATGTTACTACAAATATAAAGTAGTGTTTTAGAACAGAAATTAGCGAAGTTTCAAAACAAAGCAAGGAAATTGAATGGTTTTCTTTTCATCATAGACTAACATACAAAAGGCAACAAGGTACCTGAGTATAAGGTACCTCGGCTACTCCTTTCAGGCCCAAAAAGATCGGCTTAGAAAGAAGATTGGGGTTTAGAAAAAGAAAGTGATTAAAAAATTCAGGCATACTAGATATGAGATTTAGAGAAACAAAACAGTTTCATAACCTATGAAATTAGTAGGTTAAGTCAGATGACACATAATTGGCTTGATCAGGATTGATAGGTTGGTGGGTTAAGTTAGATGACATATAATTGGCTTGATTAGGATTGACTCAGGGACTAAGAAAGTGTGGGGATATTGAGCTTGTAGGACAAGATATCAGTGACTGCAGCTGAGAGGCTTTGGATAAAGGTTGATATGCTTATATCCCAAAGGTTGCACCCTTAAGACTATCGCGTCATTTAGTAAAAAGAGAGCAGACTGGCAGGGTCCCAGTCATTGTTTATCCCTGGGCCCTTCTACACAACAGTCTTCTCACAACTCTCATTGTGTATTATGCAGATAGAATGGTGATGATATTTAAAATGATAGGTAATGTTTTTCTCTCATAGAGCTTAATCTGATGTAAAGGATAGGAGGAAAGATTATCCTTTCCCTGAGCATAATAGAAACCAAATGGAGACCAAGTAACAGAAATCAAAATCAGAAACCAATAATTAGGTCAAAGAATTTCTTTTGGATAAGAGGTAATAAGTCTTTGACACCTAAATATACCTAACTTCATTCATTTATTATTTAGTTCACTCTTTACTTCAGCAAATTTTTGAGTTCTTCCTAATAGAGAAATGAGATAAATATGATACCATTTCTATACCCCAAACACTCACAGTCTAGTTCAAGGTTTCTCAAAGTATGATCTGAGAGGTCAACTGCATCAAGTATACATATGTAAGATACTTATTTTTTAAAAATGCAGGTTCCTAGTCTTACTGAAAGTCTACTAAATAGAAGTAAACATTTCTTTTTCTTTTTTTTTCTTTTTGAGACAGAGTTTCACTTTGTGCTGTGGCATCATAGCTCACAGCAACTTTAAACTCTTGGGCTCAAGATATCCTCAGCCTCCCAAGTAGCTGGGACCACAGGCACCAACTATAATGCCCAGCTATTTTTTAGAAACAGGGTCTTACTCTTGGTTCAGCTGGTCTTGAACTCTTGAGCTCAAGCAATCCACCTGTCTTGACCTCCCAGAGTGCTAGGATTACAGAAGTGAGCTACCATGCTCCGCCTAGTAAACATTTCTGATGGGCTATGGTTTGAATGTCACCCCCAAAACTCATGTTGAAATTTAATTGACATTGTGATGGTATTAACAGATGGGACCATTAAGAAGTGATTAGGCCACAAGGGTTCTATTTTTATAAATGAATTAATGCTGGAATGGGTTAGTTATCATGACAGTGAATTTGTTACAAAAGTGAGTCTGGCCCCCTCTTACTCTCCACTTTCAGTTATGGGATGACACAGCACAAAGGCCCTCATCAGATGCTAGTGCCATGATCTTGGATTCCCCAACCTCCAGAACCATGAGCCAAATAAAATTCCATTCATCACAAATTACCCAGTTTGTAGTAGCATGTTATAACAGCATAAAATTAACTAAGACAGCCCCAGAAATCATTTTAAACCAAGTATCCATGGCAATTCCTGTGTACATTAAAGTTTGAAAAATATTAGTAATAGAAAAGGTAATTACTTACTCTGACTGAAAGAAAGTATATATATAAAAGAGACCAAGCTTTGGAATTAATCAAACCTGCTTTCAGATTGAGCACTTCCTAGCTACATAATCTCTCTGAGACCTAATTTATTACTTATAAAGAAGAAAACACAATATTTAGTCTCAGGAGTGTGGTATAAATTAAATGAGATAATATATGTAGTGTCTAGCACATAATAGGCAAAGGAAGAAAAGGAGAGAAAGAGAAAAGGAGCAAAGGTTAATTGGTCAGTTGGTTGCTTTTCTTCCTTCCTGACCTCTGGACACATTTGAATGCCCTTTTGAAAATGTCCACTTATTTAGCATGAATGCAAGTCTTACAGGTAAGAATTCTTTAGTATGGGATAGTAACATATCTGAGGTTACACTGTTGATCAAAAACTGGACAAATCCCTTTTAAAATATAACTTATCAAAATGGATTAAAAAGCAATAAGACACCCGAATAAACTAATAACTATTGAAGACAACAGGTAAGACATTAAAAATTTTCCACTAAATAAAACACCAGGCCAGATTACTTTATAGGTGTATTCTAACCAATTTTCAACCAAAAACTTCTCCAGAGAACAGAAAAAGGTAGAATATTCCCTGAATTCATTATTCTATAAAGGGTGTGTAATTCTGATGTCAAATACCATGAAAGGACAGTAAAAGAAAAGAAAATTATCGATCCATTGCAATCATTCATATTGGTGCCAATTATTTTAAAGAAAACACTAATATAGGATATTCTCACTGTTGAGTAATACACCATTTGTGAAAAAAATAAACTATAGTAAAACCCAATGATACAAGTAAATACTAGTAATATACTGTCAAATGTAAAAAGCAAGTTTCAGAAGAGTGCCTAGTTATGAAGCCTCAAAACAATGAAAATTAAACAATAGACCATAGAACCTCTGTAAGTTGACCACCCAAGGAACTGTAATAAACTGATCAACTTACTAAGATGGTCAACATAAGGAACTAAGCCTACTGTATTAAAATGTATATGTGGTACATATATGATCTATGAACATTAGGTTAACTTAAAGAGGTGGTCCAATGTAGGGAGGAGGTCAACTATGGAGGTTCTATTGTAGTGATTAGACATATATATGTATTCAGTAGAATGATTTTTAAAATGTAAAATTCAAAATAGTTATTATCCCCAGGAACAAGAATCAAAAAGCAATGCATTTTATTATTATTTTTATTATTTTTATTTTATTATTTTCATCATAATTAATGTTATTTTCCTTGGATTTAATGATGGATTCTTGAGTAGTTTTATATTCTTAAAAATAACAAGTAACCAAACGGACATACATGTATTAATAATAATAGTTTATAGGCTCAGCGCCTATAGCTCAACCGGCTAAGGCGCCAGCCACCTACACCTAAGGTGGCGGGTTCGAATCCCCAGCCCGGACCCGCCAAACAACAATGATGGCTGCAACCAAAAAATAGCCGGGCGTTGTGGCGGGCGCCTGTGGTCCCAGCTACTTGGGAGGCGGAGGCAGGAGACTCACTTGAGCCCAGGAGTTGGAGGTTGCTGTGAGCTGTAATGCCCTGGCACTCTACCCAGGGGGACAGCTTGAGGCTCTGTCTCAAAAAAAAAAAAAAAAAATAGTTTATATGAAACAAGGATTAAGATTTATCTAATTCAAGACATCTAAAGTCCTTATAAAAACATTACAGATTAAACTTTTCAAGGCCAGCAACACTATGGGAATGATGAGAAATGGTACCCAGGCCAAACCTTCTAGTTCAATTTCAGCCCTGGCCAACTCAATCCAACTGGAAAAATATTACTACTTAAATGTGTTAAATGTGTTGGATATCTATTTATGAAAGCCTAACATAAAATCTGGCCCAGAGAACTTGGTCAAGGTTGGATTAAAATAGGTTTCCCAGACTGAATAGGAGTAGATGCAGCATCGAACAATGGACCATGTATCAGAGTGCAGCAAAATAAGCAAGTTAAGAGGTCTCAGTTTAATTCTGTCTAGCCACTATTATCTATTCATTGTGTAGTCATGGGTAGTAATGGTAGTTACAACCATCCCCAAGATTTTGTACTGGCTCTTAAGAGTTTTGAACATACTTCCATACACATTGTTTCTACTCCATACTAACAACCCTGTGTAGTGAATATGGAAGCAGGTATGGCAAGTACTATTACTCAAGTATATAGATAAGAAAACTGAGGCACAAAGAAGTGGAGGAGGAGAGGTAAAACCAGAACTCAAATCCAGTTCCTTCTAATTCCAGGCCTAGTCCTTTTTCTACTGTACCAAGCTACCTCCTACATACTTCTTTCCTTAAATTAAAATTTTGGAAGGTGCTTTGATAATTTATAACCCTAAAAATTTTCATACCCTTTGATTGAGGACACTGCAATAAATCATACTCAAAAATTTAGTATGAAATGTGACTAAAAAATATTACTATCATAATTATTCCTTTTAGTTATACTTAGTAGAGTTGCTGAAATGGGACAATCTGTGTATAATTATGAAAGATTGTTATCATCTAGCCAACTGGCAGACACTAAGAACTACACAGAATGCCCCAGTTAATCCAACTGTCAATATTCCCACTTTATAAATGAAGAAACAGGTGTAGAGAGTTTTGAATTACCATGTGATGGAAATCACATGACCTGGGATTAATTAAACCTGTGGAGTCGATATGAAACCTATATTTTTCAATATTATATTGAGTAGAACCATTATGGCCCTATGTGATTCTCCTTGAGAAATTAGGCTCATTGCTTCTCTACTAACTCTTTGGCAATACAGCAAGCCTGTCAGTCAGAGAAAGTGTTTAAAAACTCTTATTTCTACCTGTATATGTAGGAATAAAGAAGGATTCAGAAGATGATATTGAAGTATGGCAAAAGAGTATCACAAGAATGGAAGAAAAAGTATCCAATGTACACACCCTGATTATGAAACTAATTTATACCTTTTATATGAAAGCTATAACCTAATAACAGCCTAAGAATACGGGGAGGGGGAGAGAGGGGAGGGGGTAATCTGTGGAGGGAGGGGGATTGGAGGGGTCACTTCTGTGGTTTATCTTACAAGGGTACAAGTGAATCTTTCTAAGAGTAGAATATGAACATTTTAACACAATAACTAAGAAAATGACATGAAGGCTATGTTAACCAGTTTGATGGAAGTGTTTCGGATTGTGTGTGAAAACACCACACTGTACCCCAGAAGTGCATTAATGTACATAGTTACCATTCAATAAAAAAGAAAAAAAAAGAAGTATGGCAAAAGAAAATCCATAACACAGGCATATGTTATTGCTGAGGCTGGTTTTTATGTCCAACTAATAATCATTTCCAGTTTAGGACTGGGAAGGGCTTAGAACTTTTGTCCAAAAAAAACCTAGCTCCACCAATTTTTCATTTTTCTGTGTTATATTTGGTAAGTCATTTGATCTATAAATATAGATAACCACTGATTTTCAGATATAAGTATTTTCAACTTCCTGATTGACATATATACTTCATTGTCTAGCAGACATCTCAGACTTAGTATGTTCAAAACAGAATTTTTGATATTGTACTCTCAAAATCTGCTTCTCTCTCAGCCATCCCCATTTTAGTACATCACGTTTGCTCAGGAAAGAAGCCTAAGTATTCTCCCACTACCTCTGTGTGTTCCTTCTTTCCTAAATGGCATGTGTTAGTGTAGGGTCTTCCGAGAAACAGAACGAATAAGAGATAATATATAGAAAGAGTATATATATATAATTATTGCTAGGAATTTGCTCATATGTTTATGGTGACTAACAAGTCTCAGGATCTGTAAGTTCAAGACCTAGGGGGTTCAATGGTTTATTTATACTCTGAGTCTAAAGACCTGAGAATCCAGAAAGCCTACAATATAAGTTCTAGTCTGAGTCTGAATCCCAAGGCAAGAGACCAATGTCCCAGCTCAAAAGTAGTCAGGCAGAAAGAGTAAGTTCTCCATATTCAGCCTTTTGCTCTATTCAGGCATCTAGAATGGAATGAAGGCTTTCTGTAATCTGCTTTACTCAGTTCAGTCTGGTGATTCAAATGTTAATCTCATCCAGGAATACTCTCACAGACATACCCAGAATTATGTTTAACCAAATATCTGGGCACCTTGGGCCCAGTTATGTTGACACAAAGCACAAAGATTATTTTTCCCTCATAGTCTATTTACTTTGTGCTCTTTGCTTGCAATAATAATCCCTTAGATGTCTCTAAAATCAAGTATTTCTTGACATTTTATATTTCTTATTTTAAATGTTTCATCCCTTATTGTGTCCTTCCATAATCACCCAGTCTAAAGTAGGGCTTCAGTCTCTATACTTTTTGATATTTTTTTATTGTCTCTTTCCAGTAGACTATAATGTTTATCAAAAGAAAATCAATGCTTGCTTTATTTAAATGTATTTATCCAGTGCTTAGAATGGTTCCTAGCATATAGTAGGTGCTCAATAAATGTTTACAGAATGAAGGAATCTGTAAAACGACAATGACAGTATCTACCTCACTGCCCACAGGGGTGTCTAACCATGACCTGCAACTGGCTATGAGTGCTTATCTAAGAGTTCTCTTAGGCCACACATTTAATATACAATAACTAATGAAATAACAAAAGCTTATAAACCAAAAAAGATCCATGCATAATTTTTGTGATACCCATTACCACAGATAAACATTCATAGCCAGCATAGGTCATGGTTGTACACCCCTGGTAGAAATTCAATGACATGTAGAAAACTTGGTATGAAATAGATGTTCAGAAGATATGGCCCTCAATCTTGAGATCATAATACACTTGAAGGCAAGGTTAATATTCACTCACTAGCTTTTTCTACTGAGTCCAAGCAGAAGTTGAGCAAGTATTTGCTTTTCAGTGCCATGGATCTTTACGGGTAAAATGGGAATTTATAGATCCTACCATATAAGACTTCAGTAACTAAATGAGATGGCACATAAAGCATTTATACATATTAGGTTCCCTTCTTCCCTTAGTTGTCATAATAACCAAATTATAGTTGATAGAAAATGTGCTTTATAAACTGAAAGAAGCTATTTTACTGTGTATTTGATATTCTCAAGCAGAGATCTGTAGACAGACAGATGAAGTCAGATTCATTAGATTCTGGCTGTCAAATAAAATATGTTTTAAAATATAAATTTGGGGCACTTCAGAATCAAACAGTGTTCTCCCTGCCAGTAAGCAGCACAAGGCTCTACCCAAAGCCATTAACACCACACAATCCATGCTTGGCAAAGTTAGCCCTCATATTGGCAGTCAGGATTTTCAATTAACAGATGGGAATCTGGCTCTTGGAGCATGCTGGGGCAGGACATAGAATGCTCTGGGTAAAACACTTTTGTGCTCAGTAATCCACTGGTCATCATGTCCTCATTTGCTGCACCTGCTCATTTAGGTGGCCTGCAGCTCTTCGAACTGGAGGGAAAGTGAATCCTCCAGGGCAGCATCCATGCTTTTAGCACTTTCTCAACAACGTAGGCTTTCATTTAGCTAGAAGCTGGATTATTCATTAGGCTTTTTCTTATAACTGCATGTGGATTTCAATGATGAGAAATTGTGAATAGTTTGTGCCTTCTCTGAATTACAAAACCTGATTATCAGCAAAGGCACACTTTGTGAGCTTCTGTTTATACTACAAAGTGCCAATCTCCACTGGGTCCTATTTCAACAATTATTTAACATTTATTGAGCACTAATAATGCACTGGGATCACACTCTCTCTCTCTAATCTTGTCATTAATGATCCATCAGGCTCCTGTGGGTGATGGAAAAGAAGAGTAACAAGTTAATTATCAGTGTGGTGTTCAATCTGAATCAGTTAAATTGCCCAAATTATTGAAGTTTAGTTCCTGAAGTAAAAGGGTGACAAAAGGGTGACCAAGCATCCATAATAAAAAAACCCAGGCATCTGATTGTCTTTAACAAGCCAAGAGAAATAAGGAAGATCTGAAAAAGGAAACATAAAATAAACTGCTCTGGCAGTTAAAAAGGAAGTCAAGGATATGTAAAACAGGAAATAATCAGATAGTCCTCAAAAAAGTCTGGAATATATAACTTCTAACACTTTGTTAATTCTATTCCATTTACATGGAACACTTTTTATGCCACATCTGCATGTTAAAAATTTATTTATTAAGATCAAGTTTAAATACCCACTCCTCCATGTAACTTGAGGTAACGTTGGTATCTTGCTGGATATATTTTTCCCTTGTCTTCAAAAATCTACTCGGTCTTGAAATTCTGTTGATTCTATCTTTTAAACAGCTTTCATTCCTTGTTACTTTAAGAGTATAGGCTGTTTTAGTCATCCCTACCTCTTCGTCCCCATGTCCTTTCAAAAGCAAATGGGGACCCAAAATCTTGGCTCAGTTAGGGTCTGAAGAGCCTGTCCAGGCAGGATAATAGGGAGGCCGGTCCATAGTTGTGAACTTGAGTCAAAGAACAATTATCTAAGGGCAAGGCAGCAGCAGGAATCAATGCCAATGCTCAAATCCAAAAGGAAGTATCTGTGCTGGTGGTCAGATAAATATGTTCAGAATGGAGTTCTGAAGAGGGAGAGGGAGCAATTATTGAGGTGTCAGTCTAGGGGCATAGGGGTTACGTGCTCTGGGCCAGCCTGAACACCTCTGGCATCCGTCATAGTGTCCAGTACATATTTGGTACTCAGTATGTGTTCTGTGAATGAATAGCATACCACAAAATTTGTCAGCCCCTAATGTTAGGAATTTACTAGAAAAGAAAAATTCAAGTCCAGAGGATTATGCATCTTACTAACTTGAAAAAAATTAGCAAATCACTGTAGTGTGATTTTTTCTCCTTGAATTTAAATCTTGTGTTTAGAATTGGTAATGGTCAAGAGATAACCCTTCTGAAAGGCTTAAGGCAGGAATGCAGTTACTGTTGGCCTTTATCTGACTAATCAAAAGATAAAGACAAACTGGCAACCAAAGGCAAGCTCCCAAGTTAATGTTAACATACTTTCAATGTTATTTGTTCAGCAAACTACAAAACATTACATTTTTGTACCCAGAAAATTAAAAGAAAGAGTGCACTTTACAAAATTTAAAAGTTCTCAGTTACTTTATAACTCCACTGAGAAGTTTTCATAGTGTGCCCAATAAAATTAGGTGATGTTTTTCATTGACAGTGGGTAGTGGGAAAATGTTCTTAAGGCTCAGCACATGTACCTCTAGGATTTGAGCTAAAATTCCACAGTTTAATTCTGGGCTCTGAGGCAGAAAACTTTTGTGATAAGCACTCACTTTTGAGATGCATTCATGACTTTAACTTTCTGCCTCGAATCAGGAATACTAGGTAACCGAGAGATGAAACACATGAGACAGAGCTGGGAGCCCACCACGATCATTTGGTGCTGGTTTCACATTTGGTCTTAGGGAAGCTTAGAGGGCTTCCAGGGAACTTTCTTAGGGTTCGCTAGGCTTCATTCCTATTGTCTCTTTTACATACTGAGCTTCTCTGTAACATCATTACTATAGGAAGAGTTCTCTAGGAAAACAATAACAACAAAAACACCTTGGAAATCAATTCTTTTTAAAACTACAGAGCAAAAGGCATTACTACTGACACAAATCTGGCATGATTACATGGTCGCATATCCTTACTTCCTCACTTACAGTGGAATTTCAGGTAGTAATCAAAGAGAAGTTTTCTCATTTACAATATAGTGACAATGCTAGGCTAGATATTGACCAAGACCATTTTATCTTTCTGTGAAAGACTACATTTCTTACATTCCAGTTAGTTTTTTTCCTGAGTGACCAAATACTGGCCAAAGTAATGCATGGAAATACAACATACACCACCAGGCTTGGATGATAGCTCTCATGTGCATCCATCCATGTCCTTGTTTTCCCCTTCAACCATATTCAAAGGCCATGGGTTGAGGACAGAAGCATTCAGAAATGAAAGGGTCCTAGATCCTTGAGTTATCCTTGAAATACAGCACCTCTTTCTGACTCTAGAGCTTTCTGACTCCAGTCTCTCTGTGATGTTCATGAGCAATAAACTTTCGTGTTAAACCACTGGAATTTGAGGCTAGCATTATTTATGCTTACTACCTACCTACAAAGTCTCTTTGAAGATTAAATAAAATGTATGCAAAAGCAGCATAATGAATGCCATGTAGAGGCATTCAACAAATCTTTGCTGAAACTTTATTAGAAAACTTAGAACTGATTCTGTCACAGAACACATTAGAGGCAGAATTAGGACTAGAAACCAGACTAATAAGCCTCCAACTATTGTAGTCTGCATTCTTTGACCTTGAACAAGCCCAGTCTCCTCCCTGGGCTGCTATAGCTCCATCTGTTATAGGAATGTGTTCATACATTAAGTCAATAAATATTTATTGAATGTCACCTTGTGCCAGGAGCTCCTTCTAGGCTTTGAGTATACAATTAGATCAAGACAAGCAAAGTCCTGCCTTCATGAAGTTCATATTCAAGTGAAGGAAAACAAGCTATGAAGATAAGAGCCCCATATATTCAAGAAAGTATCATAGTAATATTCACTATATAAAAAACTAAAATAGGGTAATATAATAAAACAGAGTGACTGGGTAGCTACTTTAGATTAAGTGGTTATGAAAGACTTCACTGAGAAGGTAACACTTAAGCTGAGACCTAAATAATAAGGTGGAGCTTTGTCTGCAGGGGAAGAGCTTTTTAGATAGGGGTACAGAGGGGCCTATAGCAGTAAAGATTTTAACTAGCCCAACCTTACTGATAGGCCTGAAGAACTTTCTCATTGAGGCACAAACTTGTACTCAGTGGCTTTAAAGATGAAAAGAAATTTAATTTGCTATTCTTTACTTCCTTTATATATTTTCCTCCAGTAAGGCTGAGCTTTGGAGTTTCAGATCTGAGTTCAACACACAGATCTAATATTTATTGACTCAATTAACCAACTTTCAAAGTTTACTTGATTTCATTAAGGCTCAATTTCAACCATAATATGGGGATGATATACATATACCATATAGGATTCTTGTGCGAATTAAATGTGATAATGCACGTGGCACGCCTGCAACGGTGCCTGGCATCTAACAATGCACAAAAACAAAGACAGAAGAGACTTCCCAAAGATTATAAAGAATGCAGCTGAACAGAAATCAAACTTAAATATTCTGACTCTCTATTTCTCCCAGTCAGAAAAACCACTTAGAAAACAGCATCATCTATAAATTTTCTTCTGGCTTGGTCTTGAAATCTTTTGTACTTTTCTAGGATAATGTCTCAGTGAGAAACTGTGGAGAGCACTGACATCTGTATCATTCATGTTACTTGGCCTATGCTAGTATGTGATCTTGCACATAATTTAGTTAGCCTTTACATTGGTGTCTAATCTTTGGTGTCTTCAGTTTCATCGCCACATTTAGTTTGGAAATCTTTCCTTAGCAAGCATAGATCAGAGAGCATGGGCCTATTGATCTCAACCAATTTATCTCAACTCTTCGTTAGTTCTCTTTTCTTGCTGTCTTGGCTCCCCGTTTGATCCATACAACATTATGCTAATAAATGAGGCAGTGAGATGCATGCCATATGAGAAAGCACAATAGAATGTGGCAAAGCTGGAACTAAAATTCTGGTCTCTTTACTCCATGCTATTTCTAGATTTAAAGTATTTTTGAGTGAACTAACTAGATGCATTCTTTATATCTTTTTCATTTATTTTGATTTCCATTTAGGAAATCCTATTTAAGGAGCTGGGAACTGAATGTTGGAGCTAGCAGTCTCCTCTGCCTTGATTCACCAGATATCCAGCTCAAATCTGAGCTTATCAAATGGAGATGATTTATCCTTTTCTCCCATATATAATTAATGCAGTTTTCATTTTGTGACCATTCCTAGCTAGGATTAGTGACTTTGTACAGGGACACGTACATATTCTACAACAACAGTAACAACAGTAAAAAAGGAGAAGAGAACCAGACCAGTTCCACCTTGCCTGACCTAGATCTCAGACATCTCTGCATTTTCACAATCTAAAAGTGTAGGTTTTTTAAAAAATAAAAAATAAAATTAAAATGTAGATTTTTGGGGACCCTCTAACCAGAATAATTCCCCATGCTAATCATATTTCACATGCTATCCATACTTGTTTCCTTAACTACTCAGTCTCCAGTGTTAAAAAGTTGAAACTCTTTCCTAAGAAAGCCAAATCCTATCAAGATAAATGAAAATAAAGATTTATTCTATTTCATCTAAAAAAAAATTCTAATATCTCATTTACCTTATTTATATTTTAAATGAACTTTCAAAAAAATGACTTTCTCAGGCCCTTATTCCCAGAATCAGAGAATGAAACCTCCACTTAAACTTCCTTCATTTTCATATCTCCATCAAAAACTTAAGGTCATTGAGGTAGTCTGAAAAATATGTCCCCAGTGATATCTAAGTCCTCACTTCTGGAATCTGTAAATGTTATCAAGTCTGGTAAAAACTTTGCAGATGTGATTAAGGATCTTGAGGATGGGAAATTATCCTGGATTATCTGGGTGGGCCCTAAATGCAATCACAATCCTTATAAGAAGAAGATAGAGGGAGATTTGAAAGACAAAAGAGGATAAAATACACACTCATATAAAAAGACACTTTAAAAATAGAGACAGAGATTGGAGTGACATGATCACAAGCCAAGGAATTCCAGCAACTACATATCAGAAGCTGGAAGTAGCAAGCAATGTTTTCTCTCCTAGAGTGTCCAGAGAGAGTATGGCCCTACCAACACCTTGCTTTTGCCCCATTGATTCTGATTTTGGACTTCAGGCCTCCCAAACTGGGAGAGAATCAATGTCCATTGTTTTAAGCCATCCAGATTGTGGTAATTTCTTATAGCATCCACAGGAAACTAATAGAGGCACATATAGAAAAGGGCTTTTACTTTATATGATGATCAACTGCTAGTGGTTGCCTGAGTCAAAAAGGATTCTTAAGTAGCATACAGCTGATGTTTATTGCAGAAAAAAGGCAATATGAGCAGCAGCACAAAAGTCATATGTTTATCAATCTGCTCCAAAGTAAATACTGGAAAAAAAGGTTAATAGCAAACTTAAATTCAAATACTAAGCACCACATAGATTTTCTAGATGTTACTCTAAAAGTCCTTTTCAAGTGGCACACTCTGAACCTTGCTCATGCTTCCTGTCTAGAGCATCTTATTTCATATGTAAAGAAAATTACTGTGAAGCTGTTTTGGCTGCCTGCCCTCACATTGTCAGCAGAGTTAGTGTTTCCTTTACTCATATCCCCATAGATTTAGAACTAGATGGTGTATAAGTATCAGCTTCCATAACAACTCTCATCATACTATGTTGAGATGATCTGATTTTCATCTATTTCCTACAATACTATGAGTTCCACTACTGTATTCAGTGCTTAATACAGAAAATACTAAATTATTGGACTTTTGCCAAATAGTTCCCTTCTACCTGGTTCTTTCTCCCTTTGTTCTTCTCCTTGTATCTCTCTTTCCTAATCAACTCTTCCTACCCACACTTGAGATCTCAGCCTATAAGTTTACCTTCTCAAATTCCTTTGTTGATGTGTCTTCCTCCAAGACAGAACATGCCTCCTTATATATTTTTATGATACTATGTACTTCTCCTTTATAGCACTTAACAGAGTTATAATCCTAAATTTGCTTATATCCTTGTTGGATAAATTTCTGTGCCCCCTCTAGAAGACAGTCATCTCAGAATGTGACTATATTCGGACATAGGGTATTACAGAGATGATTAATATAAAAAAAGGTCAGTAGATGAGCCTTAAGTCAATATGACTAGGATCCTCATAAGTAGAGAAGATTAGGACACAGACATGCACGTGAGAAGAAGACAGCTATGCACAGCCAGGGAGAGAGGCCTTGGAAGAAATCAATTCTGCTGACATCTTGGTCTCATTTTTCAAGCCTCCAGTATGGTGAGACAATAAATTTCTATGGTTTAAGACACCCAGTCTGTTGTATTTTTTCATGGCAGCCCTGGAAAACTAATTCAGTTAGAAACCATGCTTATTTTGTTTACCCGCACAGTGCTTGGCACATAGCAGTACTTCAATGAGTATTTGTTAGGTAAATAAATGAATAGGTTGTTGACTATACTGAAGAAGGTGAGACAGTTGTGTTTGTTTTGACTGAGGATAACTGAAGGTATCAGAAACACATGAATTTTTATAATAAATGACTAAGTGAGGTAGGTAATAGCTCACCCCCAGGACAATGGCCTAAGTCAGGTCAACTTAGAGTTTATGTTCTGGCAACTTCAGCTTCAACCAGAGGTCTGATCATGGTCTTTTCAGGTTCTGTGTCCTCCATGACAGAATCACTTATTAATTTATTACCTCTTTTGTAAATAGTAGAGGTAAATTTATTACCTCTTTAGTAGTAGATAAAATATAGGGACTGCATATATGTATGTACACACACATACAGGAATCAAACCATGGAGACAATTTTATGTGTTAGTCTTTTTCTTACTCTACTGGGTCTGGAAATTCATTAAGCAAAGAGTAAAAGCTCAAGTGGATCTGAACATCCAGTAACCAAAGAATAGAACAACCTTTGTTTTTTGTGGTTCCATTAAAACATTAGAGATTATAGAAGATTTCTAGCAATTAAACTTCCAACATTTTCCAAGGCCTCCTTCCAAGGCAATGATGTTTTGATATGTATATCAAACATTTAAATATATATTATATATATGTATATATTTTAATTTCAGGTTATTATGAGGGTACAAATAACCAGGTCTCAATTTTGAATTGTTAGGTAGAGTCCCTCTTGCAGTTGTACTCTGTACCCAAAAAGTGTGCCTTACACCCCTACCTTGTTCCTTTTAAGTGGAAACACACCAATCCCCCTTCTGCTCCCCCTTCCTTGTACCCCTTACCCCAACTTGACTAGAATTAAATATTTCTCCCATGTGGGCATGTGTTAGATTGTTCACTGGCTTCATAATAAAATTGAGTACACTGGATATTTGCTTTTCCATTCTTGTGATACTTTACTAAGAAGAATGTGTTTCAGCTCCATCCAGGCTAATACAAAATATATAAAGTCTTCATCCTTTTTTATAGATGAATAGTACTCCATGATATACATATACCACACCTTGTTAATCCATTCTTAGGTTGATGGGCATTTATGTTGTTTCCACATCTTGGTAATTATAAATTGAGCTGCGATAAACATTCTAGTGCAAAATTCTTTATGATAAAAGAATTTTTTCTTCCTTCTGTGTAGTTTCCCAGTAATGGGATTGCTAGATCAAATGGGAGGTCTTATTAGATATCTTTGAGGATTCTCCATACTTCTTTTCAAAGATGCTGTATTATTTTGCAGTTCTATCAACAATGTAAAAGTGTCCATTTCTTACCACACCCATGCCAGCATTTGCAACTCTGGGAGTTTGTGATGTAGGCTAATCTCACTGGGGTTAAGTGATATCTCAGGGTGGGTTTGATTTTTATTTCTCTGATGATTAAGGATGATAACATCATATGTTTGTTAGTCACCCATCTGTCTTCCTCAGAGTAGATTCTGTTCATGTCTCTTGCCCAGTGATAGATGAGGTTGTTTGCTCTTTTTTCTGTTAATTTGAGTTCTCTGTATGTCCTACTTACCAAGCCTTTGTCAGATTTGTAACCTGCAAATATCTTTTGCCATTATGAAGGTTGTCTATTTGCTTTAATTGTTGCCTCCTTAGCTGTGCAAAAGCTTTTCAGTTTACATAAGTTCCATTTTTGTTTATTTTTGCTGTTGTGATTCTTCTAAAAGCTTCATAAAATCTTTCCGTAGGCTGACACATCCTCAAGAGTTTTTCCCACACTTTCTTCTAGGATTTTTTTATGGTTTTATGTCTGATATTTAAATCTTTTATCTATTCTGAGTCAATTTTTGCATGTGGTGAGAGATGCAGGTCCAGTTTTAGACTTTTTCATGTGGTTATCCACTTCTCCCAACATCATTTGTTGAATAGAGATTCTTTTCCCCAGTGTATGCTTTTGTTTGGTTTATCAAAGATCAGATGGCTGTAAGAGGCTGGTTTCATCTCTTGGTTTTCTATTTGGTTCCATATGTCTATGTCTCTATTTTTGTGCCAATGCCATGCTGTTTTGATCACTGTGGACTTATATACCTAAAGTCTGGGAGAATGATGCCTCTGGCATTGTTTTTGTTACTAAAAATTGCCTTGGCTATATGGGTTTTTTTCTGGTTCCGTACAAAACAAAGAGCTATTTTTTCCTAGTTCTTCAAAGTATCATGCTGATATTTTAATGGGAATTGCATCGAATTTGTAAAAGTTTCATATTTTATACTGTCTTTTGACACGGCCTACAATTGTTCCCTCTTATCTATAAAAGTCATGTGGAAAAAGAAAAAAGGAATTGACCTAGAAATAGTAAATTTCAGTGCCAATTCTTACCACTAATTCATGATTCTGTGATCCTGGCCAAGATATTTCTTTTGTCTGAGCCTCTGTCTTCTCTATGTAAAATGAAGTGTTTATGCCAGCTAGGGGCTAGGTGCTTTCTATCTCTTACATCCTAAGCCAGCCTAAGTTAGCCTAACTCAGCCTAAGCCATAACAAATCATGTCTAAATACCTGAGCAGAGTATTTGTGTTTCTTTAATAAAAGGCTATCACCCCTACACTCCTTTTCAATTCCCAACTACCTCTTCCTAACAATTCCCTGCACTTGCTGCCTGCATATCTTTGCCTAAAATGTAATTCCTCTAATTATACATCCACCAACAAACTACTTATTCTTCAAGATTCAGCTTAAACCACACCCATTCCAGGAAGTCTTCCTGCATACCCCATTTTACATCCCACAGCACAGTGCCTGCATCTGTACTAGGCAGTCAGTTCACTCAACTGGGAAACAATTAATTTATTTCCATGTCTATCTCTATGTCTAAATCAGCTCAGACTACAAGGACTAATACATTACTTGAAATGCTGAGGACACTTCTTCACGTTTTTCTCGTTTAATAGTCTCTTCTTGAAGCTATTTGCCCATATGAATTTGAATATTTTCTTTGTGGAAAGGAACAAGTAGGATTAACCTCAAGGAAGAGACAAGAAGCTCAGCAGTGACTGCCCCTGGTAATGGCTGCTTAACTTGTACCAGGGCCCTAAGGCAGAGAATATCAGTTCCCAGCTGTTTTAAAGGCCCCCCTTCCAACCAAAATTATGGAAGCCACAGGTCTGAAAACAGTGGCCAGAGGCAGAAACAACTGGTGACAGTGGCGTGATCTAGGGCTGCTGGCAGTGGCACCCATAGCATTAGGACAAGGAAAAAAAAATTTAAAAATATGAAAGAAAAATGAGGGCATATAAAGTAATAATAAAGTTCTACTGTGTGTTAGGGGCCAAATCACATTAAAGCTGACTACTTTAGATATATTATTCCTAATCTTCACAATTACCAATTAAAGACATAATATTGTCTTTATTTTATAGATGAGGCTCAGGAAAGTTAAGAAAGTTACTAAAGGTCACAGAGTAGTAGCAGATGGAGTTGGATTCAAACGTAGGTCAGACTGGTCTTTTCTCTCCTAACATTGCCTCTGTTTTTAGTATTTTGTGTTTTTTTTTTTTCCCCAACTCCTTCTTCCCTTCATCTAGGTGACTATGTCCCATTTCTGAAGAATTTGCATTCAAAGCACTTTAAACATTATTGGACATTTATATTAATGACAAAAGTTTTTAAGACCCAAAGGAGTTGACATTATATAAAGGAAGAATTGGCAGAGGGGTGTGTCAAAACTACCTCTGACCACAGGGACAGAGCCCTAGATTCAGCTGTGTTCAAGTTTAGCTCTGCAATTGAAATACTGACTTAGTATTTAGTCTTAGTTCTTAAGCAACTAGAGTCTCAGTTCTTTCATCAGTAAAATGAGGGAGTAAGACAATATGATTTATATAAGCCCTTCCAGCTCTGGCATCTAGGGCCTGTAATCAGACTTTTGTAGGTTCCTAAACACTATATATGACTTATTTTCCATAAACTTGTTAAATGGCTTATTCCTAAAATGGAAGTTGTCTCCACAAAAGAGCCCAGAAGGCAATGAATGGTTAATTATAATTGATATAATTAATAAATATACAATAATTACTTACTTTATGCCATGCATGATCCACAGTGCAAGGACTGCATCCTGGAAGAGGATGGATGTGAAAGAGACCTAGTCATCAATGATCAGTTCTCATTTTAATCTTTAATCAGCATTTGACATAGTTGATTAGTCCTGCCTTTCTGGAAATGCTTTTCTTACTCGGCTTCATGCATCATTCTCTCCAGCTTTCCTTTTAGCTCACTGCTCACTGTTTTTCAGTGGTATCTGTTGGTTCCTCCTTATCTTCCAGACTTCTAAGTGCTGGGGAATCCCTAGGGTTGCTACCTCATCTCTTTCCTCTTCTCCTATATATACTTGCTCCCTAGGTGATATCATTTATTCTCTTGAATTTAGATATCATCTCTATGCTAATCACTCCCTAAGACAGGAAGTCATCACATTTAACATCTCTGATAGGTTCTTGGAAACTGCAGCTTTAAGCAGAATGGTATGTAAGTATACATTTAAGAATGGTATGTATGTAAATTTAGCTTTTAGAAGCTAAATTTATAATATGCTAACTAATATAAATAAGAGTTAAATTCTTATGATATATTTCTGGTCACAAAAACATCACCAAACTTTTTTTTTTACAAAGATACAAAATACTTCTACTATTAAGTATTGAAATAAACACGAGCTATACATGCATTTAAGAAAGATTAATAAAAACAAGTAAGATAATTATTTATCCATTTATTCCAGTTCAGGCTTGTGGGTACCCTATCCTAGCAGCTCACAGAGCAAAGCAGGATCCAACACTGGTCAGGATGCCGTTTCACTTCAGGGTACGCCCACACACATACCCACTCTCACTCAGACCAGGATGATTTAGCCACGTCAATTAACCTAATGTACGTCTCTTTAGAATGTAGAAAGAAATCAGAGTATCTGGAGAAAACACACACAGAAATGGGGAGAATATGCAAACTCAACACACAGTCTTCCCGGTCAGGAATTGATTTTTTTCCTTATCAACATGGTAATGAAACAATATTATTCAAGGACCTGCCATATATCGCAAACTCTAAATTTTACTCTGAAATTCAAGCACTTAATCCTACTACCAAGTTAAAATTTTTTCTTAGATGTCTAATGGGTATCTTAAATTCTTTTTTTTTTTTTTTTTTTTGAGACAGAGCCTCAAGCTGTCCCCCTGGGTAGAGTGCTATGGCTTCACTGCTCACAGCAACCTCCAACTCCTGGGCTCAAGCGAGTCTCCTGCCTCCACCTCCCAAGTAGCTGGGACCACAGGCAACCACCACAATGCCCGGCTATTTTTTGTTGCAGCTATTATTGTTGTTTGGGGGGTCCGGGCTGGATTCGAACCCGCCACCTTAGATGTATGTGGCTGGCACCTTAGCCTCTTGAACTACAGGCGCCGAGCCTTAAATTCTTTACATATAGGGGCAGCACCTGTGGCTCAAAGGAGTAGGGGGCTGACCCCATATGCTGGAGGTGGTGGGTTCAAGCCCAGCCCCAGCCAAAAACTGCAAAAAAAAAAAAAATTCTTTACATATAAAATTGACCTATGATTCCTACCTCTCAATTCTATTCTTCCTCTAGTATCGTAAATATGAGCAAATCGAACCACCATCTATCAAGATATTTACCAAGGCCAAAACTAAGGTGTCATCCTTGATTGCTCTATTTTCTTCACCCATTACCTTCAAACCATCAACAAATTTTCTGGCCCTGTCCAATACTTCTCCCTCTCCACTAATACAACTCTGATCAAAGCCTACATCATTTCTCAGATGGACTGTACTATAGAAGTCTAATTTCTCTCCCTGATTCCATCAGTGATCCCTTTATAAGTTAAAAATGTATACTAGATCATGTTAAGATCATGTTACTCCTTTGTCCGTTAGCTTCTTTTTTTTTTTTTTTTTTTTTTTGAGACAGAGCCTCAAGCTGTCCCCTTGGGTAGAGTGCCGTGGCATCACCATTAACTTTTTTCATCAAACACAGACTAAAATCCAAACTCCTTAGTATGGCTGACAGGGCTCTATATGATTCGACCCCTACCTATCTCTCTGATATTTTATCTTCTATTCTCTAACTCATTCAGATCACTCCAGTATGGGAGCCTTTTTACTATCCTTCAAAGACATCAAGTTTGTTTTAGTGTTAGGGCCTTGGTAGTTTCTGTTCACGTCTCTTGGAATATGCTTTTCCCAAATTGTTCTGCATGATACTGTTATTTGCATTCAATTCTCTACTAAAAGTTCACTTTCTCAGAGAGCGAAAAACCAATATCAATAAAGATATAGCTCATCATTCTCAAAATGAAGCAGATACAAAATGGCATCTAGTACCCCATCTCCATACTACCAGAAAGTTCAACTTGAGAGGCAGTCCTAGTGTACACTCTCCCCCTCAAGGAGCCAATTCTTTCCTTCTGGTAAATTTCAATTAATATGAAAGTACATGCTATTAAGTTACATAGTTTGCTTTTGTAAGGTTAAAGTCCAAGTTGTAGTTGTGAGAGTCCTCACTACAATGAAGAAATAGGGTCACTTAGGAATAGAACTCAGTGGATATGCTTCCTAAATCTTTGAAAGTACAAAACAATTTAGCCTCATATTTTGATTCCAAAGAAGAAAACGTGAGTACAGACATTATGTGTCAACCACAAAGAACTTTCCAAAATACTCCCCCCAAAGTTAGGATCCTGGGGGACAGAGGAACCCATCCTATATCACTGTTTCAGGAAACTATGATTTAATTTGAATTTCTTTCTTATTCACCATGGCTTCTTTTTATAAAAAGGAGAGAAACTAATTCCTGACTCCAGCCTTGGATGGACATTTTTCAAATAGTCCCTTCTCATCATCTTAAAATGTTGAAAAAAATAAGACCCTATCACTATAGCAACCAATGCCAACAATTTCTTTTATGGTTTTATTTCAATTTGCATGGGAAATGTAAACTCAGAGCAAAGTGACCTTGGTTATAAAAAATAAGGAGGCAGCTTAAGGATTGATGGGTCCCACCATTAGTATTTCATTCTGACAGGCAGGAAAGAGTATGTTGATACTGAAGGTTTGTTGAGCTATGGTCCTGAATGCTAACCAAGTAGGAAATACCTTCCTAGGAAGAGTAATATACATTTATACAAAAGGAGCTTTGTTAATACTTGACAGCTACTTAAAGAGAAAAAACTACTTCCTAACAAGGTGCTTTCGATTAAAATTTTGACAATGAACTTTACCTAATAACTCAAACCCACATACATGCCCAGTGAACTTTTAATTTATACCAAAAAACTGATGATCCTAGCATGGAATGATGATGGTAAGTCTAGCTAGGGCACATACCGGTCAGGATGATCCACCACAATAAACAAGTTACAAAAGGCAGGGGATGGCAGCTTTGGGCAAAAATGGAAGATATAGTGATTGAGGGCAAAAGAATTAGGGATGACCCAGGCAAAAGTAGTTTATAAGGGAGACTGGGAGCTCTTCTATATCTACCAGGCTTTCTCCCTCCATCTTGCCTCTCTGTGCCCTCATACAGATGTTGATCCTGTATACTTCAACTTGCTCTCAGCTACTAACCAACAGTTTCACACTGATACTGTTCCTTGACAGAAGGCCATTGAGGGTAGCTTTTCAGGACCCTGTTTTCCAGTCCCTATAAACATTGAAGATGAGTTATCTGCAACTTAAATCAGACCCAGGCTTTATACCTGGTAGAATAAGACCAAACAATATAGATCAGGAGGTCTACCCTAAATGAGAATGAAGAAAGGCCTGCAATGGGCTCTGTTGTTCTAATCCAATTTCATAAGAAGTGGCATATGCATCAGAAGTATTAGATTGAGAATACTTAACCTTTATTAAATGGTACCTATATTCTAGGCTCTGTGAATTTATCCTGTCAACTATATCATGAGGCAGATATAGTTATGGGGAAACTGAGGTTTATAAAAGGTGAGAACTTTACCCCAACATACAAAATTGACAGATAGATGACCACTCCAAGCTTCCTATAAACAGGGGAGAACACCTTATTTAGAGTGCTGTAAAGAATAGGAAAAACAGTGCCTGGTATACAATGTAAGTCCTGCTTATATATAGAAACTCCATCTTTCTATTTCCTCTATCTCAATCATAAGAACTATACTCAGATGTCTTCTTTCTGACTAGGACATTTCACTTTGTTTCATTCTTTCTCCAAATTCCATACATACTTTAGGGTTCATGTCCATTTCTTTAGGCTCATCTCTCTCTACAATCCTCTCCACTCCTCATCATCCACTACATCACTATCAGTACTCCCACTTTTCCATAAGTGATGACCATCCTCTGCTTGAATCTTTTACTGACAAGGTGTCATCTTCCAATGAAACAGTTCATTTGGTTATTGATTAGCTCTGAATGCTTATAAAAATTATTATTTAGATATAAATAAGAACTACTATAAAGACTTAATTATAAGCTTAGTCACTGATTATTATTGGAAACTTCAATGTCTCACCATAGAAAGTTTATTATGTAAATTGTAAAATATCTTTACAATGGAAAATAATGAAGCTCTTAAAAATGATTATGTAGATTAAGATTTACTAACATGAGAGGATATTCACTGAAAAAGCAATTTACAAAGTCTAGCACAGTTTATACAGGTCTATTATTTATAAGAATAAAATTAATAAAAATATGAAGTTTAGGTTTCACAAATTAAAAAAAGAATATTCCCATATTATAGTTTTACATATGCTTCTCTTCATCACAAGAGGAAATGTATCTCAAGGAAAAGGCCTTGTTTATTAATTCTATGTTAATTTCAGCAATGCTTAAGTAAGCACCTTATGTGAGTGCATACATTAAGGGTTAGAGACCTAAACATGAACAAGACATGCTGGTTTGTCAGTGCCTACTGAAATTCCAGGCACAAATTAGTTTTTGTATATATGAGTTAAATACAATAAATTACACTGGGATGAGTTAGAGTGGATTCGAGAACTTTCTGTAATTTTTGGCCTCTAGATAAGATTTTAGTAGAAGGAAAGGGAAGTAGACTGGTATCAAAAGATCAAGGCATGAATAGCAGCTCTAACATTTACTAGCTATGAGTATACACACAAACTTTAGTACCTTAATTTATAAAATGAAAAGATAAAAATAAAAATATTAAGACTGAAACAACATACAGATCAAATTTTTAAAAATAAAAAAACAAACAAAACTGACAAACTACTAGATACACTACTAAAAACAAAAGAGATATGACTCAAATAAATTCAGATATAAAAAATGAGACATCACAATGAATACTACAGAAGTCAGTAGATACGACAGGGTCATTAGAGACTACTCTGAACAAACTATGTACCAATGAACTCAAAAACCTACAGGAAATTAAAAAATTTCTGGACACATAAAAACTACCAATATTAAACTGAGAAAAAATAGAAAATCTGAGGAAACCAATAACTAGTAATGAGATTAAATCAGCAACAAAAATTCTCCCCAAAACAAAGAAGTCCAGGACTAGATGGTCACACCACTGAATTCTACCAAGAGTTTAAAGAAGCATTGACACTAATTGTTCTTAAACTAAAACTATTCAAAAAAACTGAAGCAAAGAAAACCATTTCTAACTCATTCTATGAGGCCAGCATAGCCTTGATACTAAAACCAAACAAGGATATAACACAAAACGAAAAGTATAGGCCAACATTCATGGTGAACATAGATGTAAAAATCTCCAATAAAATACTAGCAAACCAAATCCAAGAACACATCAAAAAGATAATATACCACGACGATCTAGTGAAATCTATCCTAGTAATATAAGGATGGTTCAACACATGTAAACAACATCATACATCACACATTAATAAAATGAAGGATAAAAATCATGTGATGATCTCTATGAATGCAGAAAGAGAATTTGACAAAACCGACAATCCCTTCATGATAAAAACTCTCAATAAATTAGTTACAGAAGGAAAGTACTTCAATAATAAAGGCCATATATGACAAACCTATAGCCAACATTACTATGAATGAGGAAAAGCTATAAACTTATCTAATGAGAGCTGGAACAAGAAAAGAATGCCCACTCTCCCTACACTTATTAAACATAGTAATGGAAGTCTTAGCCAGAACAATTAAGCAAGAAAATGAATAAAATGCATCCAGATTGGAAAGGAGAAAATCAAAGTGTTTGTTTGCAGACAACACAATCTTTCTTTAGAAAAACCTAAAGACTCTATTAAAAAACTTCTTAGAACTAGTGATAAATAAATTCAGTACAAATCAACATAAAAATATCATTAGCATTTCTATACACAAACCATGAACTAGGTGAAAAGAAATCAAGAAGTCCCACTCACAATAGCTACAGAGAAAATAAAATAATACCTAAAAATAAATCAAATGAAGTGATAGACATCTACAATGAAAACTACAAAGCACTGTTGAAAGAAATTAGAGAGTATACGAAGAAATGGAAAGACATTCAATGCTCAAGGACTAGAAGAACTTACATTATTAAACATTCAATATTACCCAAGGAAATCTTCCACAGATTCAGTGCAATCTGAATCAAAATTTTAATAATATTCTTCACAGGAATATAAAAAAATCCTAAAATTTACATGGAACCATAAAAGAACCCAAATAAATCGAAGCAATTCTTAGCAAAAGCAAAAAGCTAGAGGCATCATATTACCTGCTATCAAATTACACTAAAAAGCTATAGTAACCAAAACAACACAGTACTAGAATAAAAATCATAATATAGACCAAAAGAACATAAAATGCATAACTGAATGTCTGACAGGCATCTATGAAACTTGTATCTTCTCCATTTCCCCATGTTAATGAGTGATGTCATCTTCCATTCAGATGTTCAAGACAAAAAGAAAAGTCACTCTTGATTTTTCCCATTTCACATCTCTGATATACAATCTGTCACAAGTACTATGGTCTTATGAATAGTGTTGTAATCTGGCTGTCAGTGATCTCTGGGTGGGAAGTATTCCTGTGCCAATCCACTTGTGTAGCCCACATGTGGGTTTCATCCGGAAGACCCTAAAGAGAACCTGGCACTCCATAGTTCTTTAACATAAATAATGGGGCTGTATGGCCAACTATGTTAAATATCCCTCAACTTCTGTCCCCTGTGGCACACTCCATACTTCCTGGGATATCCTCACCTGATAAGCTACCCTCTTAGAGGTGATACTCTTGAGAAGGCTCAAACTAGACTATTTTTCCTCATCGTATACACATGATTTCTTGCCTCATAAAATTAGGGGAAGTTAGGAATGACTTTCTTTTTCTCCTCTCTACCTCTTGGGATGATTATAGCCAGCCTCCCAAATTCTTAATTCTAAAATAAGAATAAGCATCAGCATCTATATTCCCATACATCTCTGAACTATTGTACATATGTAAAACTCTCCAAAAAGTCTCACTCCACACTGACTGATGATAGCCTGAGGTGGGTAAACAGCTATCTGCATGCCAGGGAGTGAGAAACCCATCTTCTCATACAAATGAGAAATGGGGCAAATGACCCCATTATCCTTCTCAAAGACTTCTAGACTCACTACATTTGACTAGAATATTTTCCTAGGCCAATAACTCACTGCTTCAATGATTCTGCTTTGAATTTCTAGTCTTCCTGTATATAGTATGGAATTAGATGTTTGGGTGATGATCTTCGGATGAGGTCAGTCACCATTTAAAAGTCCTAAGGGATGCTTCTAGCAACCATTCCTTAGAATGTGAGTGTGTCAACTGCATATGGACTCTACGGTAGAGGCTTAAAGTGAAATTGAGACAAAATGTCCTTTCAACATTCATTGTACAATAATCAAGTCTGAAGATTGAGGACAATAAGGAGGAAAATTTGGATGTACTGAATTTTAGATGTCTCAGAATGTTTTCAGTATATTTGTCTAGACAGCTAGCAGCCACATAAGAGGGTATAGAGCTCAGGAGAGCCTGCCTGGAAGCAGAAATGAAAGCCATTAACATATAGGTAGTATATGACCCATGAGAGTGGGAAAAGAAAACACAGGAATAAGAGAAGACTGCAAAGACAAGCCTTGGGCAACACCAAAACTTGCTAGCACCAATAAAGTTGACAAGAAAAATAAAAATCAAATATGACACTCATATCTGCATTTCCCAATACATATAAATTGCTCTCTCTTCTCTTACTGATGTCACGTGAGCCTTGTCTAATGAGGGCCCAAAAAGTACACAGGATTGGCTGGCCTAGAGAGCCCAGCTGATACTATTTAAAATTCTACTGTGTTCTTCATTCAGCAGGGACAGTATGTCATTTCCATCTTTGTAGCAAGCACTAATGATACTTGCACAGATGACAAATGTCTTCTCTGGTGAAAAATTAATGCACCACAATAATTTTCCTACCTGGGGTTAATGAGCATGTCAGATGCTGAAAATGAGTTGTTTGAAACTAAATTACTATAATCTATATTTAGAAGATTGTCACTTTGTTGGGGGGGGGGGTGCTGGTTATGAGTCCACATGAGTAAGATATACAGTATTTGAAGTTCTTTTCACGTTGAGTCTTAATTTTTACCAGGTCTTAAACTTACTAGATTGTTCAATAGTCTCACAGAAAGAAGAAATCTTTCTAAAATACTGGATAGAAAATTCCTGAACAATTACCTCTATTTATTCATTCACTAAATAAATAAAAATATTGAGCACTTATTATGTGCCAGGCACACTGCTATATACTAGAGATAAAAAGATAAATAACACATGATCTTTGTTCTCAAAGAGCTCATAAGTGTAATAAAAAAGATAAAATTGTAATTAACTATATGATAAGCCTAATGATAATAATATACACAATATAGTGCTGTTTTTAGAAGTCAATGAAACAATACCTAAAAAGAACCTATTTTAATACCTAGCACAGATAGGGTAGATGTTCAAACAATGGTATAACAAATACAAATATTTGTTTGCTTTACCTAGAAATTCTTGTGGGCAATAATTATATTTTTCAACTGCTTATGCCATTACCCTCTATTTCAATTCCTTGATGCAACTTCCTCAATGCTAATGGCTTTTGTTTTCACTGTTTTCACTAGCACAGAGACAAGTAAGGAAACAATAGCATGAGGCTATTTAAAATAAAATGTCTGCAGAAGGAGAAAAAAAATGGTTGCTCCATTTTGACAGATCAAATAATAATTTTATCTACCATGGGAAAGTCTAACCTGCACAAGTACAAGAATCTTGGTGGGTATAGGTGGAAGTTATGACCATCACAAATGATACCTTTTATTCCCCTCGAAAAATCCTCCCGATTTATTTCATTTACTTAGAAATTGTCACAGCTTCCTTTTCTGAGCCATTTCTTCGTCCAAACCAATATTCATTCCATGAGGTGAGGGGGATGGTAGTGTGGTGAGAAGAGACAAATGAGGGCCAGAGCGTGTACGTAACAAATGAGTTCTGCTCAGGCTGAGTTCACATTAGAAAATAATTAGATTTTATTTCTGTGTGCCCACATCCTGTTCATAGGAGGTGAGGGGTTAGAGTGGATGCATGAAACAGTATCTGTTCCATTTAACAAACATGAAAGATATTATCAACCCTTTCAAAATAAGTGAGAGATTGTACACACACCATGACAAAATACAAATCCAAGTAAAACCTTAGCCTGCCAGACAGCACTTGATTCCTTCATGCCTTGAGGTCTTTGCATGTGTTACACCTTCTTCTGGAAACTTCCCCCTCACCTCCCACCCACCCAGCATGCATGTGCATGCACATACACACATCAGACACACATACACACACATACTTGTCTACTACTAATCTTTCTCATTTCAAACATCATCTTCCTTATTAAGCTTTTTCTAATCACTTTCAGGTTAGGTTGTTTTTCTCTCTAATGAAGCGTTCACAGATCAGTTTGGCTTGGAATAACTATTCTCTTGCCTTCTAGACAAATGGAGTGGTACAGTAGAACAGCAGGGACTTTGGCCTCAGAAAGATCTGGAGTTGAATCCCAGCTATTACTACTAGGTAGTAGACAATAAGAAAATTATGGAACCTCTTTGAACTTTTGTCTATAAAATGAAGATGATAAAAACAATGTTAGAGAGCATTGAATGAGATAAACAAAAGTGCTAAGAAAAGGCATATTTTTAGCAATTAAAGAGACACAGATTTTTATGGATTCAAGGTTCCCTCTGTTTCCTGTTTAGGACTCTTCTATGTACCCACTTCCTTCTCCATCATCAATGGTAATTCAACTCAATTTTTAATGTTTAACAAAACTATTGCCTCCAGAAATTTTCCCTTCATCCTTCAAAGAAAAGATGAATCCCCTTCTCTTCTGGGCACTTAAATTCAGAGATTACATCTATCTCGATCACTACTATATCTCTAGATCCAAGGACAATTGTAGGTGCTCAATAAATACTTCCTTGATGAAATATTTTCCTCTTCCTAACCCCTACTGTACCTACAACAATGACTTCAAAAAGGTGGCACTCAAAATGTCCATTGAACAAATAGACACCTATATCATTCTTTTCTAGGCTCAACTTGACCTCTTTCTTCTTGCTGCTTTTTAAATGTGCTAGATAATGGAGTGTTGTCATGGTTTTTTAGACATGGAAAATCTTCCTTTGACTACATATGAGCCAGATTTTTTGCTGGAGCAGTTGCACTACTGAGCTATAACAAAAAGCAGATTGGAGGCAGGAGGCTCTGAGAGAAAGTTGACATCCTATTTGGAATGGTAGTGGGGAGACAAGCTAGGTGGAACATAGAAACAGACATTTAAACCCATCTGAAGGCTGGCCTTTGGCATACATGATCATATAATAATTTCTTCACCTGACATGGTGCCCTCTGGGAGCTATCCAGGTCTAGCACAGAAGAGGTTTAATCACTAACTACCAAACCCAAAACCTAGTTCCCAGTGGATGTCACAGGCTGAGAAAAGCAGACTTGGACAGGAATAGAACATATTCCAAGGATCCACCATCCTGGGCAAGCCAACAGCTTCACTGGTCAAGGGACTATATAGATATGGTCCTAGCAGCATTGGTTCTTAGGACAGAGAAAGGGAAAAAAAGAAAAAGAACTACTGTTAACTAGTCACCTTTTATGTTTTTGTTGTAGTAAAATACAAAGAACATAAAATTGACCATTTTAACTATATTAAGCTGTACAAAACAATGGCATCTAATAAACTCGTTGTTGAACCATCATTACTATCTAGTTTTAGAACATATTCATCACTCCAAAGGTAAATCTCATGCCTAAAGCACTCACCCCAATTCCCCCCCCACACACTCACCCCTTAGCAACAATTATTCTGCTTTAGGTCTCTATGGATTGGCTTATTCTGAATATTTCATATAATTATGTATCTTTTGTGTCTGATTTCCTTCACTTGACATAATGTTTTTCGAGGTTCATTCATGTTGTATCATATACCAGACTGTCATTTCTTTTAATGGCTGTATAATATTTTACTGTATGGCTTTATGGCATGTGTATATCCCTTCATCTAGTAATGGACATTTGAGTTATTTTTATCTTTTGGCTATTGTGTATGAACAAGTTTTTCTTTTTTTTTCTTAGAAGATCTGTTTTCAATCCTTTTGAGTCTATATATATGTGTGTGTATATATTATGCACACACACATATATGGAATCACTGGGCCATATAGAATTCTATGTTTTACTTGAGAACCACCAAACTGTTTTCCATAGAGTCTCCCTGGAAAAAGGACATTCTCCAGTAGATTGCCTTCAGATTGGCAATTTTGGCCACTAAGCTGTGTTCCTTTCAAGCTTATGTACTATATGGTTGCCCTGGCAGCTCCAGGAGAATATAATAAGCCCTGGAATATATTGCTGGCTCTCCCTGCCCTTACCCTATCCCAGTGGGTTCTTTTGGCCATTCTAATACTTTTAGGTATTCTTTGCCCTGGGTATTTTCACAGATGGTATTAGATTTATTTACCATCTGTAAATAGAAAAATTGAAGCTAATAAGTGATAAGTAATTCATTTAATTTCACAGAATTATCTTCACAGAGAGGTTTGCTGAAGTTAAGAATACTATTTTTTCCAAAGATAGGTCTATAAAGCGGCAACCAAATTTAATGAACATCCCAGCATTACCTTTAGATATTTTTAGAAATAAAGGTGTCATCTTTTAAAAATTACCCCATTTATAAGTGGACAAGAGACTTGAACAGAAACTTCTCTGAAGATGACAGAGGAATGGCCAACAAACACATGAAAAATGCTCATTGTCGCTATTCATCAGACAAATGCAAATCAAAACCACTCTGAGATATCACCTAACTCCAGTGAGATTAACTATTAGCACAAAGTTCCAAATCTGTAGATGCTAGCATGGATGTGAAGAGAAGGTAACACTTTTGCACTACTGGTGAGAATGTAAACTAATACATACTCTATGGAAAGAACCTCTATGGAGAATTCTCAAAGAACTAAAAGTTGACCTTCCACTCAATCCTACAATCTCATTACTAGGTAACTACCCAGAAGAAAAAAAAAATGATTTTATCACAAGAACATTTGCACTAGAATGTTTATTACAGCTTAATTCACAATTGCCAAGACAGGAAAGCAACCCAAGTACCCATCTTTTGTGTTTACCTGGATGAAGTTGAAACATATTGTTTGTAGTCAAGTATCTCAAGAATGGAAAAACAAGTATCCAATGTACTCAATACTAATATGAAACCAATATATAAACAAGTACATGCCCACACAAAAGACAAAACACAAAGTATGGTCTAGCAAGGGGGAGGAGAGAGGAGGGAGAAAGAAGGAGGAAAGGAGCAGAGTGATTAGAGGGATCTCTCCAGTGGGATCTCTCCTAATGTTCACAATGGGATCTCTCCTAATGTTCACAATGTGAGGGTGTTCAACATGCCCCCTAATGGAGGGCTCAACTACAACATGAACTTTACCTTAGAATTAAAAACAATGTAACCTAAAAACTTGTAATCTCATATTAATTTGAAATAATAAAAAAAAACTACATGTAGCAGCACAATTCTTTTTACAAAGAAAACTTTATGAAAAGGAATTCTGCTTTTGTCTAAATTGTGTTACAAGGTATATATTTAACCTCTTCCCTTAAACAACTATAAACTATATAATAGTTGTGCCTCCTTAGTATTTGGAAATAGACTAAGAGAGAAAAGATGCATGTGTGTCCTTTACTTAAAGGAAACTGATTTTAAATGTTGATCACATCTATAAAATATCTTCATAGCAATATTTAGACTAGTGTTTGACCGAAGAAACTGGTACCACAGCCTAGCCAGGTTGGCACATAAACTTAACCATCACTTTTAAACAAGTTACTTAATATCCCTATGATTCCCTGGTTCTTCGTAAGTCAAATGGGGATAATAAAAGATTCTACATTCTAGGATCAGTATGAAATGAAATATATAAAATGTTTAGAACAGAACACTTAGAACTGATCTATCTGCTTCCTTTTTCACAGCCCTGAAATTGGCTGTTGCGATAGTTAATTTTAATTTTACCTGTGAACTTAGAGCATATTTTTGCATGCAATTAATATTTAAAGTGGTGAACTTTAATTAAAGCAGATTGCCTTCCATAATGTAGGTGGGCCTCAGCCAATCAATTAAAGGCTTGAATAGAACAAAAACTCCAATCTCCCCTACCAAGAGGGAATTTTTTAGCAGACTGCTTTCAGGCTTGATTTGAACCATCAACTCTCATGAGTACCCATCAGCTTCCACGGAAATTGTACCACTGACTTTCCTGGGCCTCCAGGCTACCATTCTTTGGACTGGAACTATACCATCAGTTCTGCAGACTGCCGTCTCATAATTGTATGAACCATACACATACATACATACACACTTTTTTAACCTACTGGAAACAAGGCAAGAACTATACTTGTCATTTCATGGTTATATATTATAGCAGCACATAGCTGGTATTCAAAATATTTTTTCTTAGTGATTAAAGTCATAGTCTCACCATAATTATTCTTAGCCCTTCTTACTGGGGGCACAATGAATTGATTTAATCCTCTTACTCCATGATCAAACAGCAGAATTACATATCATATCTTCATAATACCTTGCTCTGGGTAAATGCTCCTATATTCTTTGTCCGTTCCTCACATGATAAAAACCTTTGCCATTCTAATCACCCATTTCCAAGCCTTCCAAGTCTATTTCTGTTACTGAGTAAATTTATAAAATTCTAGGTAGAATGAGAATAATATGGAAGACTAGAACTTTAATTACAAAGAATCTGGGTGCCATTTTCTTAAAAATTAACATTGTATATCAGGAAGAGCAGTATCTTTTCAAAATTATCTTACACTTTGTGTGTATGTGTGTAAAAAGACACCTCTAGTGCAACCCTAATGGTGTTCTGAAGTTTCCAAAAGGAAAGCAAACGCTCCTTATTTAAGAATTCCTTCCACTGGAACAAACTTTGATGAAAATTATACCGGAATCTGATGAAGTTGATTACATTTAGTAACCATACTGTCGCAGGAGGAAAAAATTCTATCTGTTCAGAATGTTGATATTTGGTGGAAAACTCCATTTAAAAGACATTATTATAAAAAGCCTACAGTTTTGAGTGGTAGGTTTTAATAATGAGAAATTTTTGCCAATTTGAGCACGTACTACATCATAAGAAGCTTATAATCCATATTAAAATCACAATCTAATTGTTTGATCCTGGTTGAAACACAATTGAGTGCAAATAAGTACATATTAATAATAAGTACAAGTCTGTCCTGTTAACTCCTTGCTTGAATCTCATTCTGGGGCTTATTTTTCATCCTTGTCAGATCAGTCACTTCTGTGACTTGTGGTATAATACACAAACTACTTAGTAAGCCATTTGAAGCTCAGGTTCCACATTATCTTTTCAAACTCCTTTCCCAGAAATACACCTCCCAGTCCCTTCGATCTCAGAAAGTTTGTTCTTGCCACTCTACCCCGATCTAAACTAAGCTCCTACTTTCCCTGCTACTGATCACTATTTATTTTTGAAATTTAATTCATCCTTTAAATCCTGGTTTATCGCTACCACACATTTCTTATAGTTTCTACACCAAGAATTAACTACTACCTTATGCAGAAATCTGTGTTTCTCTCACTACAGTCTTCTCACTTTGACCAGGGTTGTAGTGATGTTTTGTCTACCCATTAGATTGAGAATTCTTTATGAGCAGAAACCATACTTTGTTCATCTCTATTTTCCTATCACCTAACTCATGGCTTAGTACTGAGGATATGCTCAGTAGACACTTAATAAATGAAGTAAACTGATTTCTCTGTTGAAAGCAACCCTGAAACATCTCTCCAATAATTTGGGGAGGGAATTATTCATATGGTTTAATAGGTTTTCTGGCTAAGCTAACAGACAGTCAGAATGGTAAGCGGAGGACCCACTAAGAAAATGCTAGAAAATAGACCAAAATGTTAGAACCAAGGAGGACAGCAGCATTTTAAAGAAAAAATGCTGGAAGAAGAAAATAAACAGAAGGGAAAAATGGGGCAATGGAAAAAAATTAGTTATACTTTAATGCCAGAAGGAAAGAAAACATGTAACCCAAAGAATGAAATGTAATGTGTTCTTAGAAAAATTGACACTGGCACAGACTAGGCTATTTCATTAATCTCCTACACAAATTTCAGCCCTCCATTCCATTCTTTACACCAAAATCAGAATGATCTTTCTAGATCTTATAGTTGAACATGCCATACACAAACTTAAATCTATCCAATAGCTTCCTAATAGCCATAAGATCAAGTCTAAGCTTCTTGGTAAAATTTTATGGCAAAGTTGCTTCTATTAGTGACTATTTTTATTGCTTTATCTTTGACCAGCCTCTCACCTCACCACCTCCAAACCTTATTTTCCTTCAGTGCTATCAAACTACTTACATGTTCTTAGGTAAACCATGCTCTCTTCTGCTTCTGAACCTCTGCATAGGCTGTTTCTCCAGCCTGCATTGCTAGGACTCATCTGTAAAACAATTTCTTAACAACAGGTTTTGACTAGGGCCTGTGAGAATAATGATATAATTTAGACATGACACCTGCCCTTAAGAAGCTTGTTAGGGGGCAGCCGCCTGTGGGGAAAGGTCCCCAGTGCCGTCTATCCTGATTCCTGCATTAATCCATTGTGTCCTACATATTCAGCTATGAAAAGTGCCATGTATCCTTCCCAAATAAATGAATAAACTGACTAAATGAATAAAACTTCTCATGGGATGTGATTTCCGTGACGTTATGAATTTTTTTCTATAGGCTACCTTTTACCCACCTTGAAGGACTGCTTTAAAAGTCATGGTGCCCTTTAATGTTTTCCTGTAGGACAAAGGAACCCAGAGTTTATCTACATGTAGATATTCTATTAATATATAATGACTCTTAGGACAGGAAGGAAATGGAACTGCATTCCTTTTTGGACATTTCTAGCCAAACTGAAGAAGGAAAATGGCCTCATCTTAATAAAAGAGGTTACTCTTGGGAATGTGTTTAACGGAAGGTTACAGAACCAATCTTTGAAAGAATATGGACAAAGCACAATTCATCATTTCCTCCCTAGAAAGTGATTATCAGGAGAAAGGTAGCTTCAAGGCCAGTTGTGCCCTGCTTCATAAAGGATCCATTTACATTTCAAGAAAGAACAAGAAAGAATGCCCCTCAATGAGGCTATTTCACACAAGGCCTTCTCTGACTTTCTCAGAGTCTGACCTTTTTATACTTCTAATGACATTGCCTCACTCCTGAGCCTGTACTCTTAGACTATCCAAGAATGGAAACATCTCCCCACAAATCCCACTCTGACTCCCCAGAAAAGCTAGCTTTTCCAAAGCAAGAATGTGTTACTTCCTTGATTCCTTTAGTTATGTCTGCTTATATATTGTAAGAGAAGATGTAAGCTCCTCAGCTTGACACTTTAAATCCTTCTGCAACCTCACCCCACCAACCTCTACAACTCCCTTCTTACTCAAGCTCTGAGTGCACCATTTGGTGCACTCCTGTATGCCTTGGTGCAATTGCTCCTGTCTGTGATACCTTTATCCCTTTCCCAGGCTTGTTATTCTCCATTTGCCCTTCTAGATCTGCTTCTACTCTTCTCAGCCTTCTTATGTCCAGGGAGCTACAGACTATATCATGTGGGACATCTTAATCCTCTTTCTCCTTAATTAGATTAGGCCAATGGAAAGTATTGGCAGGAGAGTGGAGGACAGGGAGATAGAGAAGTTGGGATATTTATTCTGCCCATCCCCTGTCAATGGCCCAATGACCACATAAAACAGTTGTAGTTACAATTCTCACAGAATTCCTGTAATGGGTTTCTCCCTTAATCCCTCTAGTCTTTAGTGTGGGAATAGCTTTTACTATTGCCAGTGTCTGGATGCTGTTTCATTCTTGATGATTCTCTTAAACCCATATTCATCCTTGTAAATAGTCGCTTTATGTAACTATATTATCTCTTTGGGTATGCCATCTATTTTCTGCTGACTTTGACCTGATAACCCTTTTTACACTGGCTAATGCTTTCTTATTCTTTAAGATCAGTTCAGGGAGCATCTCCCCTGAAATTACAGAGTTAGATGTTTCCACAGATCTTTATGTGCATTACTATATACTTACTACATTGGATTTTTAACTTTCATGATAAAACATAAATTCCATAAGGGCAAGGGCCTTGCCCATATTACTCAAACTATTTATTGAGCAATTAATGGTGTCTAGAGCATCATAAATGTTCAATAAATGTTTGATACATGCTTGCTTGAAAGTAAGAAGTAAGTCTATATTGTCTCTATATCCTCTGCATCTAGCTAAGAGAAGGTAACTCATAAATACTATTTGAATTCAGCTTTCCTTAAGAGAAAGTAAAGTAAAAATGTCAGGTAGGTATGGGAGAGGGAAAGTAAAAGAAAACTTTTGTTGAGAAGAGAACATAAAACAGTTAAGTATAATATAAACACCTGCATTCCTCCATCTTAGGGTAGAAGGGATTGTGGAAGAAGAGGAAGCTCTTAGAAATGACAATGGCACAGAATGACAAAACTAGAAAAATCAAGACAATAATTCTTTTCTGTGTACTTCCATGTTCCAGGCTCTGCATTGGTTGCAGTCAAACAATTATTTTCTCTCTTAATTTTCCCAGAAACCTGGGAGGATGATATTATTATTCTCATACTACTAATAATTAAAATTGCTTTTAAAAATTTTAAGTAACTTATTCACAGAAAATACAACTGTTAAGAGACAAATCAATAATTGAAACCTATGGCACTCTGGCTTTATGTAGAGTGTCCTTTTCCCTGAAGATAGGGAGGAATATTCAGATGTCATTCCTTGCCCCCTTCAAACTGTTAAGAACTGTGAGGGTCGGGAGAGAGGGGGGAGGGGAGGGGAGGAGGGAAGTTGAGTAGAGGGAGGGTGTTTGGTGGGACCACACGTATGGTTCATCTTACAAGAGTACATATAAATCTTTCTAAATGTAGACTATAAATGTCTTAACACAATAACTAAGAGGATGCCATGAAGGCTATGTTAACCAGTTTGATGAAAGTATTTCAAATTGTATATAAAACCAGCACACTGTACCCCATGACTGCATTAACGTTCACAGCTATGATTTTACATATATATATATGAACTGTGAGGGTCTGCGCTTTTATCCTACTTGCCAGTCAACAAAGTAACCTGTGTAGTTTCATAGCTACTGGCAGAAGATACAATCTTCCTAGGTCCACAAAGGACTCACAGCAATAGCAGGAGCTAGAGTATCAACTTTAAACGGGTTCCTTGAATCTTAACTCCCACAGAGCAATGCAATATCCAGTGATATTTGTACACAGTATGGGTTGTGTTATGCTAAGAAATCCTGAGCTAAGGAAATCCAAATGCCTTGTATGAAGCATACCTCTACCCTGGCTCCAGAGGGAGACAGTATTCTATCTTTCAGGAATGTTCACTCTACAGACATGCTGAAAAAACAATTTGGAACAAAGGCAATCATTTCCTGCCTCATGAGACATTAAAAAAGAAAAAGAAAAAGAAAACATGAGATGTATATGCATTGTCTCCCAAAACAAACTTCCTCTCTGCCTGCCTCTATAAGTCTAATGTCAGGATTTCACCATCTCTTGAGGTCCCAGCCAATCAGGGTGACAACTATAGTACCACAAAAGAATGCCTCACAGGTTACTTGAGAAAAATAAGTGAGATTAGGCCTAGTGCAAAACAGACATTCAATAAATATTCTCTTAATGTTTCTATTGCTCTGAGGTTATTTGATTGTTTTTAAAGAAGAATCATCTACTAAAAATGTTCCAGAAAAAGTCTGGCTACCTGGCACTAAAAGACTGTTCAATATGGACCAAAAGTTCTTTCATCTTGAGTCCCTCTAATAAAGACTCTTTAGACCAACCAGGTATTTTTACTTAGAACAGAAGACTATTTTTATTCCATGAGTCAAAGAGTATGAGAGGCACAACAAATCCCAGAAGAGCCCATGAAACAAAACCAGGGAGTTAAGAGGCAAGCAGATAAGGCATTCCACTAGAAAGTTCAACTAGTAGCAGAGTAACTAAGCAGAAACATCCAGCAAGTATAATGAAATTTGGAGATGTAGTTTTGATAGATTTTTAAAAAGGACTATGTTGTCCAAGCAATTATTATAATAAATTTCTATAAAGCTATACCAAGTAAATGCACTTTCCTAATACTTTTGCTTACAACTCTTACAAATGATTATAGTAGGTGATACTATCATTTCATGTTTATTTTTTGAAAATAAAAATGAGGCTCAGTGAGGTTCAACAACTCAACTAACAGAAAATGGCAAGGGCAGAATTCTGGCTCTAAAAGTGTGTTTTGCCACTGTAACAAGGAGTGTAGAAAAAATATAAAGATAAACAGCAAGAAAAAAAGCAAGGGAGGCTAGTAAAATCATGGAAAGAGAAATAGGAGAGGTGCATGGTTCGAGCATGGTTATAGATTGCACATTGCATGTTGAATCTATTCATCATTATATCCCTAGTGCTTAATACTGGACCTAGCACATAGGAGGTAATAGGTTAAAATTTGATGGATAAATAAAGTTATTCAAGTCATTTTATTTTTCTCTATGAAAAATTTTCTAAAGATAGCTTAATAACTAATACTGATCTGTCTTTTTTAATGAAAACACTTAACATAAGAAATGGGTGTCATTTCACTAAGTAGATATAGGAATGTGAATGACTCAGTTCCAACTATTCACTTATTTTGCAAGCATTTATTGAGCCTCTAGTCTGTGCTGGGAAGCCTGAATAGACTATACCCAACTACTAAAATAAAATTTAATTTTAATTTTTAAAAATTTTTTATTTATTTTATTTTTTATATTAAATTATAAATACATAGATCATGTATACATTAATACATTTATGGGGTACAATGTACTGATTTCATATAGAATTAGGAATGTTTACATCACACTGGTTAATATATACCTCATCTCATTTACTTAATTATTGTGTTAAGACATTTATACTAATAGATCCAACATGTACCTTTGCATTATGCACCATAGGTGTGATACCACCATTCACCCTCCCTTGATCTGACCTCCCATCCTCCCTTTCCATTTCCCCCTCCTTCCTCCTTCATTTTTGGCCATAGTTGTAATCTATTCTTCATATGAAAGTGTGAGTTATTGTAAATTGGTTTTATAATAGTACTGAGTAGGTTGGATATGTTTTCTTCCATTCTTGAAATACTTTACTAAGCAGGATATATTCCAGCTCCAACCATGTAAATGTAAAAGAGGCAAAGTCTCCATCTTTTTTTAAGGCTGAATAATATTTGATAGTATACCTATACCACAATTTATTAATCCATTCATGGGTCAATAGGTACTTGGGCTTCTTCCATGACTTGGCTATTATGAATTGAGCATTTCATTGTGGGCAAGGGACTTCAACAGAAGCTTCTCTGAAGATGATAGGCGCATGGCTTACAGACACATGAAAAAAATGCTCGTTATCTTTAATCATCAGAGAAATGCAAATCAAAACCACTTTGAGATATCATCTAACTCCAGTAAGAGTGGCTCACATAACAAAATCCCCAAACTACAGATGTTGGCATGGATGTGGAAAAAAGAGAATTTCTTAATTTTACAAGTAATTTGAGTGAAATGTAAGTTTCTTAGATCCTAGGTAAGAGTAATTCAATAAAATAAGTTATAGCATTTAGAGGAGGAGACTATTTTCAATCTGCATATCAATATCATCCTCTAATTTATTTACAACCCAGTCCTAAATTTTAACTTCTTTAATGTTCCAAGAGG
>NW_003852554.1:3164528-3167702 GCF_000181295.1 Otolemur garnettii | reverse complement strand
TTTCATAGTAGGGCTGAGTACATTGGATACTTTTTCTTCCATTCTTGAGATACTTTGCTAAGAAGAATATGTTCCAGCTCCATCCATGTAAACATATAAGAGGTAACGTCTCTGTCTTTTTTGAGGCTGTATAATATTCCATGGTGCACATATACCACAAGTTTTTGATCCATTCATGTGTTGATGGGCACTTGGGCTTCTTTCATGACTTAGCAATTATGAATTGGGCTGCTATAAACATTCTGGTGCAAGTATCTTTGTAATAACATGATTTTTGGTCTTCTGGATATATACCTATTAGAGGAATTGTAGAATTGAAGGGCAGGTCGATTTTTAGATCCCTAAGTGATCTCCCAACTTCTTTCCAAAAAGAATGTATTAGTTTGCATTGCCACCAGCAGTGCAGAGATGTTGGTGTGGATGTGGAGAAAAGAAATATTTTAATAATCAATGATGGGTAGATAGAGGGAAGGGAAAACAGAAGGAGGAAAGGGAACTAGTTTTGGCAACTTAAAAATTATAGTGTAACCTAAAATTAAGAATTGGCTAAATAATTTGTGCAGACAGTGTATAATTATAATGCTGAGCCCCTTATGAAAAATTATTAAGAATTACATAGCAATATTAAAACAAGTTCGGGGCTCTTCTGAGGCCATATCCAATTGTATAAGTTGTATTCATAAAGACATTCCATCCATGGCAAAAACCTTAACAAGAGGGAATGTTGAAGGATGGTGGATTGGCCAAAAACAAATGCCTGCACGATTCCACATATATGAGGAATCTAAAGTACTAGGACTCTTGGATAGTAGAATGGTGTCTTTGATTTGATTTTCATCTTGATTGTTGTTGGTACAATCCCCATTAAAATATCAATGTCATAGTTCAAAGAAACTGTAAAAATATTTCTCTGTTTTATATGGAATCAAAGAAATCCTGAATACCCAATGCAATTTTAAAAAATAAAAACAAATCTGGAGGCATCATGTTACTAGACTTCAGGTTATACTGTCAGTCTGTAGTGATCAAAATTGCATGGTATTGTATAAAAATAGATATAGATCTATGGAACAGAATAAAAAACATAGAGCTAAAATCAACCTCATATTGCCATCTTATCTTTAATAAACCAAACAAAAGCATAAGTGGGGAAAAGAATCTCTATTTAATAGATGGTGCTAGCCACACATAAAAGACTGAAGTTGGACCTGCAACTTTCACCACTTAAAAAAATTTACTCACACTGGATAAAAGATTTAAATCTAAGATATGTGATGATAAAAACTCTAAGAAAGTATGAAAAAAAATCTTAATGATATAGGCCTGGAGAAAGATTTTATGAAGAAGATTCCACTGGAAATTCCAGAAACATCAAAAATGAACAAATGGGACCTAATCAAGCATACAAGGGTTCTGTACAGCTAAGGACACAATAAAAAAAGCAAATAGACAACTTACCAAATGGGAAAAAATATCCACATGTTACACATCTGACAAAAGGCTAATATCCAGAATTTCCTAAAAATACAAGCAAATTAATAAGAAACAAGCAAACAACCCAATTAACCACTGGGGAAGAGAAATAGACAGAACCTTCTCCCATCAAGACGGAAGAATGGGCAACAAACACATGAAAAAATGCTCATTCTCCCTAAGCATCAGAGAAATGCAAATTAAAACCACCTTGAGATATCACCTAACCTCAATAAGAACAGCTCATATTACAAAGTCTCAAAGCTGAAGATGCTGGTAAGGGTATGATTCACTTTTGGTGATATTGAAAACGAATATAGTCCTTTTTGAAAGAAGTATGAAGAATCCTCAAAGAACTAAAAGTAGACTTCCCATTTGCCTCTGCAATCTCCTTACTATAGGTATCTAGCAGAAGAAAAACAATTTATTTTACCACAAGGACATTTGCACTCGAATGTTTATAGCAGCTATATTCACAATCACTAAGATGTGGAAACAACCCAACTGCCCATCAACACAAGAATAGATAAATAAACTATGGTGTATGTATGCCATGGAATACTATCCAGACATTAAAAAAAGATGGAAATTTTACATCTTTTATATTTACCTGGATGATGTTAAAGAATATTTGTGTTAGTAAAGCATCTCAAGAATGGAAAAGAAAGAATCCCATGTACTCAGTACTAATTTGAAATGAGTAGATGAACTATAGGCCCATGTGAGAGGAAAAACACAATTAAATTCAAGAATGGAGTAGTTGAGAAAGGAGCTCAGTAAGCCCCAACCAAATGGATAGAATGTAGGGGCATATGGCACACCCTCCTGGGTGAAGAACTCAAATAGAATTGGGCCTTTTCATAACAAATGCAAACAATGTAAGTGACTCATATGTGCCCTTATATAATAAAAAATAAAATGGTGGTTGCCAGATTCTAGGGGGAGGGAGAAAAGGGAATGATTCAGTGATACAGTGTTCCAGTTTTTCAAGATGGAAAAGTTCTGAATATTTGTTTAATGGTATATTTTATGTTTTTTACTACAAGTTTTAAAAAAGTGAAATAATGCAGATCTACTGAATAAGTGACTAAGTTATTTTATTCTTTTTTTCAAATGAAAGTAGTTCTAAACTCTCAAAAATATATCAGAAGGGTTCCTATTATTTACTACAAAATATGTGCCTTTATGTAATATTTGTAAGTGAAATTAAAAAATTGTGTTTAATGAGAATTTTCATGGTTAGCATCTTTACATTTTGATGCAAATTTATTTTAATTATTGATTATAATATTAAAGGAGGTTATATGTATTTTTTTAATTAAATGATAGCTGTGTACATTAATGCAATCATGGGATACAGTGTGGTGTTTTCATATACAATTTGAAATATTTTCATCAAACTGGTTAACAGCCTTTGTGTCATTTTCTTAGTTATTGTATTAAGACGTTTATATTCTACTCTTAGAAAGATACCCTTGTACCTTTGTAAGATAAACCATAGAAGTGATCCCTCCAATTGCCCTCCCTCCACCCATCCCCCTGCCCTCCCCCTACATATTCTTAGGCTATAAGGGGTTATCGCTTTCATATGAAAGCTATAAATTAGTTTCATAATAGGGCTGTGTACATTGGATACTTTTTCTTCCATTCTTGTGATACTTTGCTAAGAAGAACACTTTCCAGCTCCATCCATGTAAACAG
>NW_003852554.1:3141845-3163809 GCF_000181295.1 Otolemur garnettii | reverse complement strand
ACTTTCTTCTAGTATTTGTATGTTTTCATGTATTAAGTTCAAACCTTTAATCCAGTAACAGTCTATTTTAGTTAATGGTGAAAATTGTGGGTCCAGTTTCAGTCTTCTACAGGTTGCCAGCCAATTTGACCAGCACCGTTTGTTAAGTAGGGAATCTTTCCCCCACTCAATGTTTTTAATTGGCATGTCAAAGATCAGGTACTGGTAAGTAGCTGGATTCATCTGTTGGCTCTCTATTCTATTCCATACATCTACCTCTTTATTTTTGTGCCAGTACCATGCTGTTTTAATCACTATCGATTTATAGTATAATCTGAGGTCTGGTAGTGTGATTCCTCCTGCTTTGTTTTTATTCCTCGTAAAATTTGGGGCATCAAGTTGCTCGAAAGTCCAATAGACATTTTTAATCCTTTTACCACTGTGAAAGTTGGAATTTGATCAAAAATTTCTGAGTGAGTTTACTTTTCTGGTGGAGGATTGCACTGGTCATTATGGAAGATAGGTTTGAGAATTTCCTGGAAAGCTGCTTTAGTTATGGCAAATTTCTTCAACATGTGAATGTCATTAAAGTATTTAATTTCTCCATCATAGATGAAACTCAGTTTAGCCGGATACAGGATCCTGGGTTGAAAGTTATTTTGTTTTAGGAGATTGAAAGTCGATGACCATCCTCTTCGAGCCTGAAAGGTTTCAGATGAGAGATCTGCAGTCATCCTAATACTCTTCCCCTTGTAGGTTATGATTTTCTTATGTTTAACTGCTTTCAGAATTTTCTCTTTCATATTAACTTTAGTGAAGTTAATTATGATGTGCCTGGGGGATGTTATTCAGGTTGAGTGGTGCTGGGGTTCTGAAACTGTCTGCTATCTGAATTTCAGAATCTCTTGGCATGTCTGGAAAGTTCTCTTTCATAATTTCATGAAGAAGAGCCTCTGTGTTTTGTGAAGCAAGTTCATCACCTTCAGGGATTGCTATAAGGTGAATGTTAGTTTTCTTTGAATTATCCCAGAGCTCTCTGAGAGAAATATCTGGTTTTGCTCTCCATTTCTTTTCATCTGTGAGCTCTTGGGCTCGTTCAAAAGCTTAGTCTTCAATGTCAGAGATCCTTTCTTCTGCCTATTCCATTCTGTTGCCAAGGGATTGTACTGTATTTTTCAGATCTTTGAGGGCTGCAAACTCTTGCCTCAATGTTTCAAAATCTTTGATCATTTTATCTAGAAATCATTGAATTTTTGAGACATCTTTTGAATAATTTTGTGAGATATCTTTTGAATAACTTCTTGAAATTTTATTCCCTCCTTTCTTCCATTCTGTTAAGCTTATTTGCTATCCAAATTCTGAACTCGATTTCTGACATCTCAGCCATCTGTTTATGGATGGGGTCTTCAATTGCATCTGCCCCATTTTTCCCTGTGGGAGTTGAGCTACTCTGGTTATTCAAGTTGTCAAGAGTTTTTCTGCTGATTCCACCCCATGCTGAGTTTACACTGTTTGGAGACCTTATCAGAACCATTCAGTCAGTGGTTTCTTCTGGTTGCCCAGAGAGACAGGGCTTGTCTGTCATCTGCCAGTTCTCTGCCTGGGTCGTCATGGGGTTGGGGGATGGCAGGGGAAAGCACAGCCAGATCAGACTTCATTCTCCTGCTGAGCAGGAGAATGGCAGTGGCTGGATCAGTCCTAGTTCAGCCCCACAGCCCATGGGGGGCAGGAGAACAGCAGCGGTGGTGCAGAGCACTCAGGACTAAACCAGATTAGTCCTAGTTTGGCCCTGCAGGGGCAATGGGGGCAGGGTGCAGGGAAACATCAGTGGCAGGATCAGTCCTCATTCAGCCCCACTGGGGCTACTGGGGGCATTGGAACAATAGCAGCAGCACAGAACACACAAGCAGCTGAACCAGTTTTACTTGTGCCCTGCTGGGTGACCAAGGGGCAGGGGAATGGCAGCATCTGGATCAGTCCTTGTTTGGCCCTGCCAGGTTCACCGGCAGCAGGTGGATGGCAGTGGCTGGATCAGTTCTGGTTCAGCCCCACTGGGGCAACCGGGGGCAGGGGAATGGCAGCAGCTTTGCAGGGAACATGGCAGGGGGATCAGTCCTAGTTCAGCCCCACCAGGATGATGGGGTGAGGGGGCAGGGGGATGGCAGTGGCTGGATCAGTCCTTGTTCAGCCCCACTGGGGCAACCTGGGGGCAGGGGAACAGCAGCAGCTGTGCAGGGAATGAGCCTTGCTGGATCAGTCCTAGTTCAACCCCGCCAGGGTGACCAGTGGGCAGGCAAACGGCAGTGGCTGTGTGGGGAACGCACCCGGTTGGATCAGTCCTAGTTCAGCCCCACCAGGATGATGGGGGGGGCAAGGGAATGGCAGTGGCCGGATCAGTCCTGGTTCAGCCCTGCTGGGGCAAGGGGGGAATGCCTGCAGCCAGATCATTCTTAGTTCGGCCCGCCAGGATGACGAGAGAGGGCAGGGGAACAGCAGAGGCCTGATCAGTCCTAATTCAGTCCCACGGGGCAACCCAGGGGCAGGGGAATGGCAGTGGCTGTGCAGGGAATTTGCATGGATCAGTCCTAGTTCAGGCCCACCAGGGCAAGGGGCAGGGGACAGGGGAACAGCAGCGGCCAGATCAGTCCTGGTTCGGCCCACCTGGGTGATGGGGGGCAAGGGAACAGCAGCAGTGGGCAGGGAACATGGCCGGATCAGTCCTAGTTCAGCCCACTGGGGTGACCCCTGGGCAGGGGAAAGGCAGCAGCCACGGGGATCCCGTGGCTGCAGGGCTGGGACAGTGTGCTTGGTCCCACGGGTGAGGGGACCCTACTCTTGGGCCTCCTCTCACTGTCTCTGCAGGGACGGGGGAAAGAGTGGACTGGAGATTCAGAATGGCAGTGGAAACTTTAGTTCGATTTTTCTGCCTGGCAAGAGGATGTTCAGAGTCTCAGCAGGGTCCCTCTAGGGGAGTAGAGCCCACTGCCTGTAGTGCTCACACGTGGGGTGAGATAATAGGTCCTCAGTTTATCTCTCACCTGTAGGAAGCTTACAGGAGCAGACAAAGAGAAAACAAAGAGAAAAACACAGCTCTCTTGGGGGAGGGGACGGACATTTTTCCTTTGAGATGTTCCATATACCTGTAAGTTGCACTCCAGGAGTTGCAGCTTGCTTCAGCAAAGGTGTCCTACAGGTATGACTCTTCTCTCTCAGCTGGGCTCCTAGTCTTTAAAACTTGTTGGGTGTTTTCTGGACTCTATGCTTCCCTCTGAATGGGAGCTTCTGTGGGAAGCTGGTACCTGTCGGCCATCTTGCCCCCCCCCCATTTTTAAAAGATCCATGAACATTTGAAGGAATCTTTAATCAAACTTCTTTATTTTCTTTGCATAAATTTATAAGTGAAATTATTTTTAGCCTCATGATGAAAGACATGAAGAAAAGGCAAGAGATACTGCAAAACATTTTAGGTTTGAAATTGCTTTCTTTTTGTCATCATCACTCACAGCAGGGCATCTAAAATGTTTTATATTCTATGGCTCAAATTTTGTGGATAATACTATAATGCAAAAGGGGGTGATAGCTCTCTATACAAAAACAAGAGTGAAAAATGTGTATTTGGATTACAAAATATCACTTTTGCTGTATACCAACCAGGTATCTAAAGCATCTAGCCATTTACTACACTAGTAAAATCTTACAAGATATAATAGCACCCAGTGTGATGAATGCTAATTCATTTTTTCCTCTTGTAGGCATTATAAATTTGTACAATGCCTTTTGATATTAATATAGAACTATATAAGAGCAGTAGCAGCACTCATATCTTTGACCCAATTATCTTGTACTATTTCCCATGTTATTTCCTAGGTAATACAAGAGAAAAAAAATTACTAAATGTTAGACCATGTTCAATAGCCATTAGTTCAAAAAATAAATGTATGTATGCCTGTATGTATGCATGTATGTATGTATATACTATATAATATACTGTAGATATACATAAGTATCTTTGCATATGGGTTTCCATAAAGTTTGTGTGCAATGTAATTTTAAATTAATTTTAATTTTAAATTGCAGATGAACTTTATAAACACCCTGTATATCCAACAAAAATAGTGAGGTAAATCATGCCGTGAATATGTAATTTATTGGTGTTTAACCATTAAAACCATAATTGGAAATATTATGTACAGAATGAAATGTAGACTGACACTGGTTATATGATATGTTGATGTTCACTAATAAAAAGCAATATATGAAGTCTGACAATTAACTTTATAAATTCATCCTAGAAAAAGTGCTACATATCTTTTGCTGAATATTACTATGGTCAACTCTTAAGTACTTTCCTTGGGAAGTTATGCATCAATGCCAGTGCCTCATCCACCCTTCAAAGCAACATTGGAACTCTTTTTTTCTGGAACAGCCATCAAAGCTGTCACCATATTAGCCTTGATGTCCTAAATGTTAACAAAATATCTTCCTTTCAATATTTCTTTTATCTTCAAGTAAAGAAAAATTTCACTTGGAGCCAGATCAGCTGAGTAGGGAGAATTTACTGAATAAAACTCTCTCACAGACAGTGCTGTATGAGCTGGTGCATTGTTGTGAGGCAAGAACCATTAGCTTTTGGTGATAAGTTCAGGTCATCTTTGTTTAACTTTTTCATGCAGCCTTTTCAGTAATTCCAAATAATAAAGTTGCTAACTCATTGTCCACATGGTACAAACTCATAATAAAAATCCTTCTGATATCAAAAAAGTTAGCAATATCATTTTGACTCTTGATTTAGACTGGCAGAAGTTTTTGGTTGTGGAGAATTAGCAGAATTCTATTGTGCGCTTGGATCATCTTGGTATATCCAGGTATAATTACCAGTGATAATATAGCCCAAAACATCATCCTGCCTCTCCAAAAGATCTTTACAAACTTCTACTCTCCTTTGATTTTGGTCACTGGTGAGTTCCTTTTAATCATTTTTGCACACACCTTTCTCATGCTAAGATTTTCAGATTTCCTGGTTTTTTTAGATTTTCCTGTTTCTCTATTAATGTTTGCTTGTTATTTTATGGTTCTCACAGTCAGCTGACAATTTGACACACAATTTGACAAATTTTTGCAATTTTTTTTTCCATTCTCGTTACTGGCCACCCTGAATTCTCTTTATTGGTTATGCTCTCTCCCCTCAAAAACCATTTAATTTATTTATACACTGCCATTTCTTCATGGCATTATCCCCATATGCTTGGACTTAACATGTCACTGATTTCACTTTCACTCTTATCAAATTTAATAGGAAATACAATGTTCATTTCTCTAATTCAAGCTCCAACATTCTCATGACTACACACAAAAACATGCAACAATAATTAACACCATTCAGCAAGACACCACCACGTGTCAACATGTACACAGCTATGAACACTGATACACCAAGGTTACGAAACTTTACCAAACTGTTTGTATAGTGCTGTCAGTGTAAGAACATGGTGGCAAGTTCATGAACTTAACTGTCAAATTGCAAATAATCTTGTATTTATTGCAACAAAAATTTAAATGTGTATACATACATGGACAATACTGGAAAGACATAGAGCAAAATGAAATTATGTCTCAGTGGGATGATCAATGTCTTTTAGGTCTTTTAAAAAATTTACATCCGGTTAATATGAGAGTACAAATGATTGGGTTACATGGTTTGCATTTGTTAGGTAAAGTTCAAGTTAAGGTTGAGCCCTTCACCCAGGGGGTGTTCTGTATATGATTATATTGTGCCCAATAGGTGAGAGCTTACCAATCCCCCTTTTCCTTCTTCCCTCCCCTCACTTCAATTTAATTGTGTTTTCTCTCATGGGGGTCTGTATTTGTTTACCTATTGATTTCATTAGTGTTGAGTACATTGGATACTTTGTTTTTCCATTCTTGCAATACTTTACTAAAAATAATATTCTTCAACTCCATCCAGGCTAATAAAAAAGATGTAAAATCTCCAGCTTTAATTTTTTTTTAAATTGACTTTGGTTTTATTATTTGGGGGAAAGGTAAAATAAAATATTACATATACTATTCTCTTGATGATTCAGAATATCATCTCTTCATCACTGGCCAGTGACTGCAAACTAAAGAATATTGTATGAGCTCAGGTTGAAAGAACATCTAAGACAATTCTGAGTTTAGAGTTGTAATGGGGTTTAGTTCTTTTGCCTGAATTTTGAATTGTAAAGGCAGTTTCACACTGGCTCAATATTCTCTCTAGCTAGTTAATTCATGGCAAAGCTTTGAGACCTTGGACAAGGATTTTAACCTCTTTTAACCTCAGTTATCTCATCTATAAAATGATGGTAATAGTATCTGCCTCATAAGAATCAAATAAAATATGTTATGGCATTTAATATAGTATATGTTGTATTCAAAAGTCTTAATAAATGTTCGATGAATAGCTGAATTAAATTTTTAAATGAATAAACTAATGAGTAAGGAGTCCGTTTTTGCATTCTAGTTTTGTCACATATTAGCTTATGTGAATAATTAAACTTTTCTTAGTTTGGGTTTTCTCATGTATAAACTGAGAGGGTTAAATAGAAGGATCTTTATTATTCCTTTCAAACACTAAATTCTACAAATTACATACGGATGACAAGTGTAATATTACCTTCATATGCAAAAAAGGGTATGCATTATGCTACTTTCTTTATATTATAGCTGATAATAAAATAACCCTTATGTTCTTTCCAGAAAAAGCTCTTGAAAATCATTTTCTTTATGCCTTATTTTTAATTAAGTAGCCCGATGTACGTTATTAAAGTTTTAACTATCTTATAGTTAACACTAGATGATTTAAAAAAAAAAAAAAAGACTGGGGCCAGAATCAGCGTGTCAGTTTATAGACTCTTTTCCTATCTTTTCACCACATATAATTCCATTGAGATTTTAAGTATTGCATTAATAGATAACTAAACTAAAAACTGTGGGTGTGCACTGATAAAAAAGTGCTGACAATGTCAAAACAATAAAAAATTCAATAAACCTTACTATTCAATCTTCATAAGTCTGTTTTTGCTATTATTTAAGTTTTCAAAGCACTAATCCTAGTGATATATTTAAACTCCTTTCTGATTTCAATATACTTAGAATGCATGCTAGACTTTTGTATGCTTTACAAAGTCTATCTTATTGTTTTGATTATATACAACCTTTTAGATCCTGATGTTGTTCATAAGGGATCATTTGAGGATAATATTTGAAGTCATAACTATAAAAGTTGAAGTGACATCATGAAAAAACCCTGCATTTTGGAATTAGATACCTAAATTTGAATCCTGGTTCTGTCCTAGTCTTCGTCAAGTTACTTAGAGTCTGTGAATTTGTAACACAGATATAATGAAATTCCCAACACATAGTGTTGTAAAGATTAAACAAAATAATATACATAAAACATAGGCGGCATCTGTAGCTCAGTAGGTAGGGCACTGGCCACATACACCCAGGCTGGTGGGTTCAAACCCAGCCTGGGCCAGCTTAACAACAATGACAACTGCAACAAATAAATAGCCAGGTGTTGTGGTGGGCTGGGACCTATAGTCTCACCTGCTTGGGAGGCTGAGAGAAGAGAATTACTTAAGCCCAAGAGTTGGAGGTTGCTGTGAGCTGTGACACCATGGCACTCTACCAAGGGCGACGTAGTAAGACTGTCTCAAAAAAAAAAAAATACATGAAACATATAGGACAGTGCTTGACATCATTAGGTGCTCAATTAATGTTTGTGAAAGAGTTAATTAGATTTCTATTTACTATACTTCAATATCATCATCTTATGCCTTTTCCCAAAATAATTCTTCTAATAATTCTAATAATTAACACATATTTTTACATTAAAAGAATAAGAATTTCTCACAAAGGGTAAGATAGCAAATAGTTTAGGCTGGTAGGACATACAGTTTCTGTTGCAATTATTCAACTCTGACAATGTGAAAGCATAAAAGAATCCAAATACATATCACAAATAAATGGGCATAGCTGTATTCAAACAAAATTTCACTTACAAAAGCAGACAGTTGGCCAAGGGGCCATGGTTTTCTCAGTGCTGCCATAGAATTTTTTAAAGCACATTATTTATGTTACTTTAAACAAACAAATTTGAGGAAGACAGGCTGACTATTCTTAGGCTCACCTTGCACATTAGGAAAAGCAGCTATGGATATATCTTTCCAAAATCCTACAGTAGCAAATTTCAGATGCAGCATCAATACTTCAATAACACCATTCTATGATTTTTGATCAAATATGCAAATATAAGCCATGATAAGTGAAGGCCATTACACAAATATAAGTCAAGATAAGTGAAAGTCAAAGCATGTTTATTTATCAAGTGCTAATACATAATATCTGTAGGAGCAATGTTCCCTTGGCATGAGTTATAGCACAAAATTCAAGTTTTTGTGGAAAATCTAGGTGCCCTATTAGTGAATGTTTCATCACTAGATACCTTCAAACAGAAAATGAATGCTCTCTGTCAGTAAAACTGCAGAAGTGCTTATAGATAAAGAGCAAGACAATAACGTGGAATGGCTGAGGTTCATCCTAGATCAGAGGCCTATGTTCCTGAGACATAAAATATAAACATACCAGAGTGATCTTCTTGTCATATGAACCCTTGAAAGGATTAATTTCCTTTCATAAAGGATCTATTAGGGATAATACTTGAAAGACCATTTGAGATTAAATCGTGTCTCATTTAGAAAAAAAAGTTTAGATTTGCAGGAGTGTTCAACCTGTGGCTTATGGGCCACATGCTGATTCTGTGAGGACTTCTTTTTGCTTATCTGTGGTGTCAGATATCACAAAAAGTATGCACAGACATAATAATACATATATATATATATATATATTTTTTTTTTTTTTTTTTTTTTTTGCTAATCAGCTTTCTTTAGTTTTTGTGATTTTACTATGTGGTCCAAGACAGCTCTTATTCGTCCAATGTGCACAGAAAAGAAGAAAGGTTGGATACCTTTGACAGAGCAAGAAAACTATGAACCACACTCAAAATGGGGACAAATTTTAAGAATGAATAGGTTACCTGGAAGAAGTTAAAATAAGGTAACTAGAATTGGTTTGGTTAAAGGTCCAACTTGGTGGCCCAAAAATCCTCTCAGAGGATTGTATTGCTGTTTACCTAGAATGGGGAGTCACGTGGTCATCATAGACTTGCTAACCTGAAAGGAGAATATCTGCTATCATTTCTTTTTATATATAAAGGGATAGAGTTTCAGAAGGAGAATAAGTTGACTAAGGGCATACAGGACTTAACAAAGGAAACAGACCTCAACTTCATCCTACCATTCTCTAAAGCCTTTTGCTATTCTATTCACCTAGCCTAATTACCTCATTTCCAACTCACCAGAATACTGCAAATGAGGTGCTATTATTATTCTCAGTTTATAGAAGAGGAATCTGAAGCTTGCAGAAATCAAGTAATTCAGTTGATAAATAGAGCTACAATTCAAATTCTTGCTTCTTGTTTTCTAGTCAAACACTGCCTGTCCTCTTAAGCCTTTTCCAAGCTGGTTTCCTGACACTATTTATTACAAATATTACTGAGAGCTCAGTAAAACATTTAAACTTGAAGTCATTTATAAATGTCACCACAAATATCCTGACTTGAGAGGAAATCTGAGCTTCTGTTTAAGTCTGGGGAGGAAGGGGAAACTCTGGTATTACCCTTGGAAGATCCTTTTAAGGGTTCATATGACCAGGAAATCAGATTAGCTACTACAATATAAGTCATGGCTTAACTGTCTAGGGAAAGTAAATTATGCATTTTTAATACTTTACTAGTTTCACTTACATAAAGGTATAATCTAATTGAGGATTCTGATAATTATAGAATTCTCAAGTGCAGGTAGCAGACTAACAAGGAGAAAGATGGTTGTTCTCTGAATAATAAATAAAATCCCGTGATAGGCTATTCTCTGGACTCTGTTTCTATGGATCCAGTTAAATATATTTTGAGTCCTGCTCTCTGATGAGTCTAAATCTTTTCTGAATGAAAGAAAATGATGATTCTACAGATGGAAGTGTTCAGAGCCACAGTGGCAGTGACTGCCATCGTGGATGGTTATGTTCATGCAGCAAAACAACTTTATTACCATTTAACCTTATAATTTAAAAAAAGGCTCTGGGGTCCCAGAGGATCTGTCCTATATGCTATTAAATCTTAGAAATCTTTAATCATCCTTAGCTTCACTATTCTCTTACAGGAGGAAGTGGAGGCCTCAAATAGCCCTGTGTTCTTGGACTACAGGATGATCAATTATAGGAAAAATAGAATTTTATTTGCAGTAGATCCTAAGAATCTATTACAATAGATGATGGAAAACTTCACTAATAATGAAGGAGACATACTCAAAAATCTCTAAGGAAGAAACTCTGTGTATTAAAGATTATTCATGCCAAGGCCCTTGGCTAGACGCTTTATATACTTTCATTTCTTCTTATAACTCTGAAACATTTCCTTTCTTACAGATATGGAAGCTAAAGCTTAGAAAGGTCTGATAACTTTTCAAGATACATAACCAAGGAAGCAGTAGAGATAAGATTAGAATGCCAAAGCATTCTTTCTACCATAGCCTCTACACTGCCAATTATAGTCCTAAAATTATATTATTTGATAGTATTCCCCATCCATTCTGCCTTTTGGTCCACAATTAATACTGGCAGCTTACTGCTTATATCAGTGACTCTGAACATTCATTTATTCCACAGACATATGCTAGATCCCTTACTTGACCCTTGAGAATATAACACAGTCTCTACCTCAGAGAGACTGGAAAAGATAGGAATAGGATACAATGCAGCATTAAAGAGGCTTACACTGGTCTGTGCTATGAGGAAAGGCTCCAAGGGAAGATGTGCTGAGCTGAGTCTTAAAGAGTAAGTGACAAAGGAGGATGAAATTCTGAAGAAAAGAGTGCTGAAGGAAGAAGGGAAGGCATTCGTTAAAGAGAAATGTGCAAAATTATGGAGGTAGGACAGATCCTAGTACTCTCTGTGAACTGGTAATAGTAGGGCACAGTTATAGTATCCAACATAAATGAAATTGATCAGAGATAAGAATGGAGAGAGAGACTCAGCGGCTAGGGTGCCAGCCACATACACTGGAGCTATGTGAATGGCTGGAACCCAGCCTGGACCTGCCAATGATATTGACAACCAAAAAACAGCTTGGCATTGTGGGAGGTCTCCCATAGTTCCAGCTACTTGAGAGGCTGAGGCAAGAGAATCACTTAGAAAAAACAAACAAACAAACAAAAATAAATAAATAAATAAATAAATAAAAGAGAATCACTTAGGCCCAAGAATTTGACGCTGCTATAAGCTATGACACCATGATACTCTACCGGGGGGTGACATAGTGAGATTCCAAAAAAAAAAATAATAAAATAAAAAAGAATGGAGAGAGGGATGTGGAGACTATATTGAAGGAAGCCTCGTAGGTAATGATAAGAATTTGGACTTTACCCTGAGATAAGTGGGAATATATTATAAGGTTTAAGAAGCAATGATAAGTTTTAACCTTTAAAAAGATCTTGAAGACCATTGTATGGAGTATGGATTGAAAGACACCAGACTGGAGTTAGAGAAAACAGAATGTTAACACAGTGATCCAGAGGGATGTTAATGGCCTAAAGTGAATTAAGGCATTGGTGAGGGGATAGAAAGGAAGGACAGATGTGAGAGACATTTAGAATATCTGGTAATTAAATATATGGATGAGAGATCAGGAAAGATTAAGGATAACTCTGAAGGAAATAGGTAGATACTGGTGCCATTAATCAATAAAGGGAATATTGGAAGATAAGCAGATGACATATGGAGGAAAGCAGATAAGTTTGGGAGAGTTATTCAGCATGTACAGAGCACACACTGTGGGTAAGCTCTGTTCTGAGTACTAGCTGTTCTAGATGTAACTTGATCTCAAGCATCTGGTACTGTCATAGTGTGCCCAGGTGATGAAGCAATAGATGCTATACATCTGCCTGTCCCATACAGTAGTCACTATCTACACATGATTATTTAAAGAAAATTAAATAAAATCATGGTATGTTGGTCATTATAGTCACATTCAGAAGTTCAGTATTCACATGTGTTAGTGGACACTGTATTAAGCAGCACAGATATAGAACATTTCTATTACTGCAGAAAGTAGTAGAGGTTGGTTAGCTGGACATCCTTTTCTCTGGAGCATAACAGCTTCCAGAACAGTTTACATGAAGGCTGTGGAGAAGACATTTAAACCAGTAATTATGTTTCTTAGAATGACTTTTTCTATATGGTTATGGGTTAAAGTTGGTCAAAGAAAAGTTTGCATGTGATTTGGAAGGTAGAAATGAATCAGCAGCCACTGCTCTCCAAAGATCTTTACTTAGTCAGATGTGTGACTGACACAGAGGTACTCTGCAGGTTCCAGCTTGTCCTTTTCCCTATTCTAAGTTTCAGCTCTTTTCCCTGACTGCTGGCCCTACTGACTAGAGACTTCATACCCACCACCAGATAACTGGCTGCAGATGCACAGAAACAGTAGCTACACAGAGGCAATATCTATCCTTAGATTTCTTCCCGATCACCCATTGTGCTGCTTCACTGTGATACCTTCCTTCACTGGCTGATGGATTGGTGATCCTTCTCTGATCCTGCAACTCCCCCCTCCTTTATGATAATCACTTCCCTAGATACTCCAACAGTTACATAAGTTCTAATTCCTTTAAAAAAAAAAAAAACAAAAAACCTCTATCCCAGACACTCACGATTCCACTCCTCTCATAGTACATAGACCAGGGTAGCTGCCATGGCAAGAAATGACAGCGAAGGACTCTAACTGGCAAGGACTCTGTTCAAGGAGCCAGAAAGGGTTGAAAATGTGATATTGATAAAAGAATTTGGAGAAACGTACTATGTAGAGAAAAATTCAAGTCTGAGCACTGCCAGTTACTAGATGTTTGCAACCATGTGCAGATGATTATATCTCAACATTCTCATCTCTACGAGGGAGCTAACATATTTATCTCAGACAAACAGTGAAAGTGTGAAATAATACAATATATGCCAAGGACCTAATACAGTGTGTGGCCAAAATGAAGCTGAATCAATAGTAATGCTTACTCCTATGTCCTACAAAGTTTTAGTGCCAAACCCATGGTTTCTCAGGCATATAAAATGGGACAAATCACTTTAACCTCACACTCAGGTTTCTCAATAGACCCTATCATAGTATCTTTCTTTTTTAAAAAGTTAATCTATTTCTTATTGAGTAATAAAGCCATAATAATCTCATAGACTGTTAAAGTGAATAGAGCTTTTGATCACATGCAACAAATTTCCTCAGAGTGATTTAAGTTAGGGGGATTTATTCATTTCTTTATTATTTCAAGTTTATAGAGGGTACAAAGAATTACATTACATGTTTGTATTTGTTAGGTAAAGCCCCTCTTATAATTGTGTCCCACCCCCAAGAGGTACATATACCCATAACCTCCCATCGCCCTTCCTCCTCCCCTTTCCCCACTTCCTCATTCCCCCACACCCAACCTTAAATTTGTTTGAGTTATTCTCTTATGTGGCATGAATGTAAAGAGAAGAAAACACTTTTACACTGTTGGTGGGACTGCAAACTAATACCACCCTTTTGGAATGAAGTATGAAGAATCCTCAAAGAACTCAAATTAGACCTCCCATTTGATCCTGCAATCCCATTTCTAGGCATCTACTCAGAAGGAAAAAAAAAATCTATCATTGTTCCTTAACTGACATATGTCTCAGGCTCCTGAGTAAAGGAATTAATATAGATACTGCACTATAATCTAGTTAACCTAATCATAATGCCTGGGTTTTTATTTGTTTTTTATTTTTAGAGATTGTGTTTTCACCAACTCAAGGAATAGATTTTTTTTCTTTTTTTTTTTTAAGAGATAGAGTCTCACTTTATTGCCCTCAGTAGAATGCCATGGCATCACAGCTCACAGCAACCTACAACTCTTGGGCTTAGGCAATTCTCTTGCCTCAGCCTCCCAGGTAGCTCGGTTGACAAGCACCTGCCACAACACTTGGCTATTTTTTTGTTGCAGTTTGGCCAAGGCCAGGTTCAAACCCGATGCCCTCAGTATATGGGGCCAGTGCCCTACTCATTGAGCCACAGGCACCACCTGGATTAGATTTTTTTCCAATAGGGGAAACTGGCCTGTCATTGAAACTTGTTTATTCTCCTGATGATTTTCTTGTCAAGGATTCTCTAACCCTACTGAATTAAAGTTTCTCAACTCTGGCTCTTGGAGGAGACAAATTGCTGGTGTTAAGTCAGAGTTCCAATGCCTCAAAAGTATTTTTGGTAGGAGTAGTCCTTTAATAGCTAATTTATTTGAGGTGTATGCCAGACAATGCTAAAGAGGCAAAATTTTAGTTCCTTAGTCACATTAACCACATTCAAGAATTTAATAGCTATGTGTGGATAGTGGTTATACACCAGCCTTGTCACCATGCCAGTTTCACATCTCTAACTGTGTATACACACACACCCATATATATATATATATATACATAGTACATGCATAGAGAAAACATAAGAAGAAAATTTACTGGCATGTTAATACTAGTTCTAAGTGGTAAAATTATAAGTTATTTATTACTCTTCATTTTCTTTACAGGTGTCCATGTCTTTCATGAGAATACAGAATATTGTCTTGTAACCATAAACTATGTATTTCTAGTAAAATATGCATTCTAGTAACATTACATCAAAGTAATTGTTATAATAAGCAAAAGGCTCTGTCACATTCTAGCTATGTGACTTCAGCCAAGTTTCTTAGCCTATGAGGATCAGTTCCCATATTTGTGAAATGAAGTTAATAATATATTACTCAAGTGGTTTGTTCTGAAGATTAAATGCCATGATGTAAGTTAATTTCTTATAACAGAGCTTGATACATAGTGAGCACTCAATGAATGATGGTATTGGCGTAAATTGGGGTAGTAGTGGTTACAGTAGTTAACAATAATGGTACTACTAGTACTAGTAGTAAATAATAGTAACTTGAAATCTGACAATGATAATAATGACAAAATAACAATAATGCTAAAGGCTAAAGTAAGAATTAATTTTAGTGATCAGTTAGACAAACTGAGTCATATGATTAAGAAATAGAAGAATATTTTCCAGCTCCATCCATGTAAACATAAAAGAGGTAAATGCTCCATCCTTTTTTAATGATGCATAGTATTCCATGGAATACATACACCACAATTTATTAATCCATGCATGGGTCGATGAGCACTTGGGCTTCTTCCATGACATGGCAATTATGAATTGAGCTGCAATGAACAATCTGGTGCAAATATCTTTGTAATAAAGTGATTTTTGGTTTTCTAAATATACACCTAGTAGAGGAATTGCAGGATCAAACAGCAGGTCTACATTTAGATCCCTAAGTGTTCTCCAAACTTCTTTCTAAAAGGAACATACTAGTTTGCATTCCCACCAGGTGCAGAAGAGTTCCCTTTCCTCTACATCCACGCCAACATCTGTAGTTTGGGGGTTTTGTGATATGGGCTTCTCTGATGATTAAAGATGATGAGCATTGAGCATTTTTTCATGTGTCTGTAGACCATGTGCCTGTTTTCTTCATAGAAGTTTCTGTTTATGTCTCTTGCCCACAAGGAAATGGGATCACTTGTTCTTTTCTTATTAATAAGTTTGAGTTCTCTATGGATTCTGGTTATTAGACCTTTGTCAGAAATATAACCAGAAAAAAATCCTATCCCATTCTGAGGGCTGTCTACTTGCTTTACTTATTGTGTTCTTGGCAGGGCAGAAGGTTTTTAGTTTGATCAGATCCCAGTAATGTATTTTTGATGTTACTTCAATTGCCCAGGGCGGCGGCGGGGTGGGGGGGAGGGGTCCCTCCTTATAAAGTATTCTCTCAGGCCAATTTTTTCAAGTGTTTCCCCTGCACTCTTTCCAAGAATGGAAAAGAAAATATGCAATGTACTCAGTACTACTATGAAACAAATTTATAATCACTCACACTTTCATATGAAAGATGAATCACAACTATAGCCCAGGATGAAGGAGGGAAGGGGAGAGGGAGAGAAAGGAAGGGGAGTGGTTCAATAAAGGGAGGGTTAATGGTGGGACCACACCTATGGAGCATATTGCGAGGGTACAATTCAAATCTATCAAGTATTAAACATAAGTGCCTTAACACTGTGATTAAGTAAATGAGGTGAAAGCTATGTTAATTAGTAGGAGGTAAGCACTCCAATTTGTACAACTAATCAACACATTGAGTCCCACAAAGACATAAATGTATTCATGATCTCTGTATATATAACTTAATAAAAAAGAATTAATAAAAAAATAAAATAAAAAGAAAGAAATAGAGAGGTCTCCAGAAGCTAGACAATAATTGTACATTGGGTAAAAAAAAGTAATTTCTCATTCCCAATCCCATGGTTCTATATCACCAAGATTTTACATTGCAGAGAATTTTGATTTGGTTCAACTGATGTATTTTAGGAACCTCAAAGCTAGGTAAGCAAAGAGATGGTCTTGCCTCTGACAGAAATCACTTTTTTTATTTTTTAGAACTCACCTTTTATCAGAGAATCAAGCCCACTCCTGCTACTTAGAAAATACTGTTAAAGGATATTAGAGGAAATGAAAATGTACAGTGGGGCCATAGAGGAATAAACCATTATCCCTGCTTGGCTGAGGCAAGGGACAGAGGTTAACAGAGATGTTCTCTGAGAGGTTTCAAAGGAGCATGAATATTTTGATAGAGAATTAAGAGGGGAAAAAAGGGTCGCTAAGTTCATAGAGCTACATATGAGTGAAGGCCTAAGGCTTCAGAGTGCATTATTATGTAGAGAGAAGGTTGATGTACCCTGGTCAAGAGATTCACTTGTGCAACTACTCAAAAAAAAAAAAATACACACACACACACACACACACACACACACACATAAGTGAACACATCTCTGTGCCAGGCAATGTGCTAAGCTGAATAGGTGGTATGTGAAAGACTCTGAATACTAAGGCAAATAGTTGGGACTTTATTCTATGTATAATAGAAATAGAATCTTTTTAAGACAAAAAAGAATAAAATAAAACCTCCTTTTTATCTGATTATGCTACTGCTGACTGGACTATTTCCCCTGAGTAGGACCTAGATGTTAATGATCAAAAGTGCTACTTTCTTTAAAAAAAAAAAAAAAAAAAAAAAATTCTCTGAGAGCTACAACTGAAATGGAGTAGACCTTTCTGGAGTATTTCATTTTGTGTTTTGTGCTGTGGCAGCAGGAAAGAAGCAACCCTTCCCCATTGATTTTCCAGTGGCAGCAGCAAAACTAGACTTTGAGGAGAGTGACCTCTGGGTTGATTAAGACTTGAAAAATGTTGAATTTATGTTATAAATTCTGGCTCAAGCTGAAGACGCACTAATGTGATTGGAACTCATGCAGTATCTGTCAGAGGCAAGAGATCGATCTGAAATTCATGTTCAACAATCCTGCCTTAGCCGTTGGGCCAAATACAGTTTTCAAAGGTGGGCAGAATCTTTAAGAAACCCAGGGTCAGCCTGCTTCCATCTCTCATTGTATTGCTTTATGTTTCAGATATATCACAAATGGCTAATATTCTAACACTTAAATGAGATGCAGCACACCTCTCCCAGAATAATAGAGACAGACAAAAAGAGAAGTAAAAAGAAAAAAAAATTCAAACACTGTTTCTTAAAGTGAGAATTTCCATGACAAAAATATATTTGGTGCAAGCAATTCACTGTATATCAGCCTAACATTCTCTCTGCTCCTGCGTTGCTTAAAATTCACTAGGTATAGCATTTGTTTCAGAGATAAGTCTGCCTCATCAGGGAGGATGGGCTGAATCAATGAACAGCTTCATTTATATCTACAAACTTTGTTTTTCAATTCCCAGATGATTCTGGACCCAGGGTAGAGAAAATCAGGTGTTTATTGTCATTCTGTTCTCTTTGCCTTACGCTTTACTTCAAAAACTCTCTAAATCCTAAAAGAAAAATTAAGACAAACAAAAAATCTTGACTGTTTTTCAAATGGGGGCCCTGCTCTAGAGTAACATGAGAAGAAAAAAATGCTGGATACACCTAGCCTTATTTTCTGAGCCATATAGAGAGGCATTTTCTATTACAGATGTGCAGTTTGGTATGACCCTAATCCATCCTCTATGGGGAAAACCTATTTGCATATGTTTTTGCTAAAATATGAATACACATTAAGGGTTCATTAATATGAAGTAAATACTGATTATGTGCCGGGCAGCGAGCTAAGTGTGGCTTCACAATACCCTGGGCTACCTTAATCAGGGCATTTACATATTATAATGTGATCATTTAAGTACATATATCACCTTTAAGAAAAAAGGGCTAGTCTTTTTAAAAAAAAATTATATTCCCATTAATTAGTTTAATATATGTAATATGGTAGGTATTCAATAACTATTGAATAAATGAAAGAATGTATGAATGACATAGAAAGGGAGTAAAGAAAGGAGAAGGAAGAAGTGAGCAGAGAAGAGAAAGAGTATGACATATACCTTGGAAGTAATGTTAAACATATACTAAAATACTGTATATGTGTGTGTCTGACACATAGTATCTATATATATCACTGCATGCCTACCAGTACACCCTCCGAAGCATAATCTCATGAATCAGAGTATCTTCTTCCCCTCTTAATTGAAAGAAGGTAGGGAGACACTATGTCTACATCTTACCAAAGACTTAGAGACTCAGTATCTTTACAAACCAAATTATATGTTAACCAGAAAATAGTACAGCTGTCTTCCTCTGTACTAGAGCTATATTTTTTGGAGCTATTTTTTTGAGAGAATATTTTCTCCCATCATAATTTTGACCTGTCTTCCCCTATCCTTCAGAGACTTTACTCCTAGATAACAATATAGAAAAAAAGATAAGAGGAAGAAGAGGAAACTACTGATAGCACAAAGCATTTTGGAAAGTGTGTGCTCCATACTTTCTAAGGCAAAGGACACATACCAGATGCAGGGTACCAGGAAAAATATACACTGTCCTAAGTTCAGAAAATAAAGAAACTAAACTGGGACAAAGTGTGGGAATGTATGCATATGTGTGTGTATGTGTGTGTGTGCACATGTACAAATGTGTGTGTGCATATACATTAGGGAAGTAGTAGAAGAAGTGAAATAATCTAATGTCACTATAGATAACTAAGTTAAAAAAACAAATATTCTGTGAACACAATGAATAACAGTGGGAACTGTGTAGCATTATTTTTAATAGGAAAAAATGAAAAAATAAGCTATATTCAACTTCTGAATTATATATTCAGATATTTTAGTACTATGTACTCTGAGAACATTTAAGTGTAAAATTAAGATATAATGTGATGTGAAAAAGCGTAATGTAAAATTATATTACAAAATTTCAAATGCTTTCATTTAAATCACTTCCTGATTCCTATCATCTTCACTTCACTTCAACTTTGACTCAACATTTGAATTTTTTTCCTAAAGAAAAAAAATCAGGCATTTCCTCTTTCTGAGGAGATTTTGACATAAGCTAGGGCTTCAATAAATGGCTATTGAATAAATGAGAGAATGAATAAATACAGACATTCTTTAGGTCTCTCTAGAGGAGGAGCTCAATATACAATGGCTGATGTCAAAGGTTGCACTCTACCAAGAAAAAAATCCATTTTGGGGTCAGATGTTTCTTATCTGCCCAAGATACCACAATAAATCTAGAGGATAAAAACAATAAAAATGGGTGTGCATGCACCTTTAGGTGGTATTGAAAAGGAAGGTATTCTCTCCAATCATTTCCCTTCTCAGATCATTACAGGCCAGCAACCTGCAGAAGGCAGACCTCTGTTACCTGAAAGACCTTTCTTTCCAGTGCCAGGACATTCTCTAGTAACGAATAACTCATACTAGTACAACTATCCAGCTTTCAAAAACTCACAGGTAAAATTGGTAATACAGAATTTGGTCAAGAGTATTTAGGTCAGAAGCAAGGTAGTTAAGATGATGAACTGGTCAAAAATGAACAATGATAGTCACATTCTCCTCCTGTGCCTTTACCTTACTTCAGCCTCCCCTTTATACCAGCTCTTTCCTGTTGCCATTTAAATATACTCACATTTCACCAATTGAAAACTATTATAGCTTTCCTTGATTCATTGCCTTTCTCCCCACCCTCATTATAAAATTAGTTCACCTACATATCTACCTATAATACAATTATTTGGAGGCATACTATGTGCCAAAAATTCAGCTGGGTATAGATATAAAGTGGATTAGAAGAGCTCCTACTCCCGTGATGTTGACCTTCTATTGAAGGGAACACAAAAATAGACAAAACAAACAAATATCAAAAAGTTACAAACGTTGTGTAGAAAATTAAAATAAGAGTAGAGGATCCTGAGTGGCACGAAACCATAAGAATTCCTTTAAAAAATGAGAAAAATTCTTATAGATATGGACACAGGCAAAGAATTCATGAAGAAGACTCCAAAAGCAATCACAACAACAAAAATAAATAAATGGGACCCAATCAAATTAAAAAATTCTGCACAGCCAAGGACACAATAAAAGAACAAATAGACAACCCACAGAATGAGAGAAAATATTAACATGGTATACATCTGAAAGAGGACTGATACCAGAAACTACAAAGAACTCAAGCAAATTAATAAGAAAGATCAAATAATCCCATTAAATAGTGGGCAAAAGACATGAACAGAAAATTTTCCAGTGAAGGTAGACTAATAGCCAGCAAACACATGAAAAAATGCTCAATGTCTCTAATCATCAGGGAAATGCAAATCAAAATGACACTGAGATATCATCCAAGGCTTGTGACACTGCCTCACATGATATAGACCCAAACAACAGAGGCTGGGAGAAAAAGAAACTCTTTTATACATTCTTGGTGGGACTTTACTTCAAACTACTATAACCCCTCTGGAAAACTGTAGGAAGATTCTTCAAAGAACTTAAAGTAGATCTACCATTTGACAAACCAACCTCTGTTCTGTGTATTTATCCAAAGGAAAAAGTCATTTAGAAAAAGACACCTGCATTTGAATGTGTATAGCAGCACAATTTGTAATCACAAAGATGTGAAACAACCAAGTGCCCACTGATAATTAAATGGATTAATAAAATTTAAGATATGCATACCATGCAGTATTACTCAGCCATTAAAAAAGGGCAATCTAATATCTTTTGTGACAACCTGGATGGAACTGAAAATCATTCTTCTAAGTGAAGCATCACAGGAATAGAGAAACAAACACATGTACTCAATACCAAATTAGAACAAATCGATCAACACTTTGGTGTACATATGGAAGTGAATTTCAATAAAAATCAAGTTGGGAGTGGAGGTAGGAGAGAATGGATAAATTAACACTTACTGGGTAAAGTGAACACTAAGTGAAAGGTACGCTTACAACTTTGACTCAATCTGTACAAAAGCAAAGTATATCAACAAAACAGCATACTACCTAACATTCTGAAATTCAAAAATTAAAATAAGGTAAAAAGTACTGAATGGCTAAATTGTGTGGTCTGGGAATTTATCACCAAAGAGGTGAAATTTAAAATAAAAAAATTAGATGAGAAAACATGGAGAACAGCTAATGCAAAAAGCTACAGAAAAGACACGTACAGATTATTTGAGAAATAAATATATTCGTGAAGCTGGAGTAAACTGGACAAGAGTGAAGTGCTACAAGATGAGATTGGAGAAGCAGGCAGAGGCTTGATGTTACAGATGAATGTAACTCAGAGTATAATATTTGAAATTTATTATAATAAAGGACATCGATTTATTATAAATTATTATACTATAATATTTATTATAATGAATATTTACTAAATATTTACTGTATGTTATACTATATACTATATATTTAC
>NW_003852554.1:3140144-3141725 GCF_000181295.1 Otolemur garnettii | reverse complement strand
TCTTTATATTATTGCTAATACACTATACTATACTAATTATAATTATAGTAACTATAATATTATATAGTAATTATAATCATATAATAAATATTATAATGAATATTACACTACACTATACTAATTATAATCATAGTAACTATACTATACTATTTATAAATATTATAAGTAAAATTACAATGATTTGAATTATGGGACCCATAGCATCTTATTTATATTTTCAAAAGATCACTCTGGAAGCATGGGGACAAAATGTGAGGTATTGCTATTGTCCAAGTTAACAATGATGCTGGTTTTAATTTGGGTGGTAGTAGTAAAGATAAAAATAAATAGATGGAATAGAATATGCTGTTAGGTAGAGTCAGTATAACTTTTGGTCATGGAGTACAGGATTCCAGAAAGAGAAAATAACTTCCAGGTTACTTCTAAAGAAACATAAAATAACTGCTTAAAGAATGTGTTCACCCTAAGCATAGGTATGTGTAGTTCTAGCTACTTGGGAGGCTGATGCAGGTGCATGTGATTTATTTGAGTCCCAGAAGCTTGCATTCAGCCTGGACAACATAGTGAGATTCCATTTGAAAAAATCAAAAATAAAATAAAGAAAAATGGTCAGCTCACTATCTCCGTTTCCTAACTTAACACTTGCTCCTCAATCCATTATAGTATTACTTAATTCCAAACAACCGCTCTTAAACTTCTTTTGTGAAGAGCACTAAAATTATTCATGTGTTAAATTCATGGGATTTTTCTTTTTTCTCTCTTTTTTTGTTAAAGGACATGGTGTTACTCTGTCATACATAATGAAGTGCAGTGGCTTGATCAGAGCTCACTATAACCCACCTCAGCTTCCTGACTATGAAGGACTACAGGTATATACCACCATGCCCTACTAATGGTTTTATGTTTTATTTGTATTTATTTATTTATTTCCTTTGGATTAATATAAGGGTATATATATGATTACATTATCATTATTATTATTATTTTACATTTCTTAGGAGAAATCCCAGTTGAATTTGAGTCCTTCACCCAGGAGGTGTGCCACATTCCCCTATATTGTATCTGTTAGGTGGGGGGTACAGAGCCACTTCCCACCTTCCCCACTTCTTAAATTTAATTGTATTTCTCCTCTCACATGGGCCTGTAGTGTCATCTACTAGTTTCAAACTAGTATTGAGTACATAGAATGCTTTTTTCCCATTCTTAAGATACTTTGCTAAAAAGAATGTTCTTCAACTCCATTCAAGTAAATACAAAATATGTAAAATTTCTGTCTTTTTAATGGCTGAACAGTATTCCATGGTATACATATATGAGTGTTTATTAATTCATTCATGGGTTAATGGGCACTTAGGTTGTTTCCACATCTTTGTGATTGTGAATTGAGCTGCTATGACATTTGAAAGCAAATGTCTTCATGATAAAATAATTTTTTTTTTTCTTCTGGGTAGATTCCTAGTATGGGATTACCAGAGCAAATGGAAGGTCTACTTTTGACTTTTTGAAGATTCTCCAAATTTCTTTCTAAAAAGGCTATATTAATTATACAACAATATAAGTGTTCTCTTTTTTTTTTTTTTT
>NW_003852554.1:3127863-3129013 GCF_000181295.1 Otolemur garnettii | reverse complement strand
ACCTGTATTTTATGTTCTTAAATGATCTTCCTTGGATTTATAGCTTGCCGAACTTCTTTCTGGGCTCAGCTCCCCGTCTTTGACTTCATAGATTCTGATTCCAACCAGTTTTTCTTCCTTTGTTCAGGAGCCTCTGAACAGGGTTGCTACCAGTCGGCCATCTTCCCAGAATTCCCATAAGTGTTCTCTTGTGTCCACACCCATGCTAGCATCTACAGTTTTGAGACTTTGTGATGTGGGCTCTTCTCACTGGGGTTAAGTGATATCTCAAAGTGGTTTTAATTTGCATTTCTCTGATGGTTAAGGAAGATGAGCATTTTTTTCACATTCTTGCTGGCCATTCTTCTGCCTTGTTGGGAGAAGGTTCTGTTCATTTTTCTCCCTCAGTGATTAATTGGGTTGTTTGCTTTATTTTTCTTGTTAATTTCCTTGAGTTCTCTGTAGATTCTGGTTATTAGTATTGTCAGATTCATAGCATGTGAATATCTTCTCCCCCATTTTGAAAGTTACCTATTTGCTTTGTTCATTTTCTCCATAGCTGTGCAGAACTTTTTTGTGTGTGTGTGGAGTGATTCATTGGGGTTACAAAGAATTAAGTTAAATGTTTGCATTTGTTAGATAAATTCCCTTTTATAATTGTGTCCCTCACCTCCCTTTCTGCTCCCTTGTCCCCAATCCCTGATTCCTGTGCCCCCACCACCACCATGAATTGATTTGAGTTTTTCTCTTATAAGGGTATATATTAGATCATCTATTGGCTTCACATTAGAATTGAGGACACTGGATTCATTCTTCTCCATTATTGTGATACTTTATTAAGAATGTGTTCCAACTCAATCCAGGTTAATACAAAAGATGGAAAGCTTCTGTCTTGTTAATCCATTCCTGAGTTGGTGGGCATTTAGAATATTTCTGGTGATTGTAAATTGAGCTGCAGTAAATAATCTAGTGTAAATGTTCTTATGATAAAATGATTTGCTTTTCTTCTGTGTAGATGCCTAGTTATGGGATTGCAGGATCAAACTTTAGGTTTAATTTGAGGTCTTTGAGGATTCTTTATACTTCCCTCCAAAGCTTCCATCTTTTAACAGCTTGTTAATACATTCCTGGGTTGGTGGGCATTTAGAATATTTCTGGTGATTGTAAATTG
>NW_003852554.1:3069886-3126803 GCF_000181295.1 Otolemur garnettii | reverse complement strand
ATAGTAGGGCTGAGTACATTGGATACTTTTTCTTCCATTCTTGAGATACTTTGCTAAGAAGAATATGTTCCAGCTCCATCCATGTAAACATGTAAGAGATACAGTCTCCATCTCTTTCTTTAAGGCTGCACAATATTCCATGGTGTACATATACCACAATTTATTAATCCATTTGTAGGTCGATGAACACTTGGGTTTCTTCTATGACTTAGCAATTATGAATTGGGCTGCTGTTGGTCCTTTAATGGGGATTATATTAATCTGTAGATTGCTTTGGAGACCATACACATTTTTTTTGTCTAATACTACATTTTAACAATATTGATTCTTCCCAGCCATTTGCACGGTATGTTCTTCTATTTGCCAATGTCTTCTGCCATTTCTTTGCTTAGGATTTCATAGTTCTCTCTTTAGAGATCTTTCACATCCTTTGTTGAGTATATTCCAAAGTATTTAATTTTATTTTAAGTTACTGTGGAAGTGATTTGATTTGATTTTCAGATTGATTATTGTTGGTATACATGAAAGCTACTGATTTGTGAAGATTGCTTTTATATCTCAAGACATTACTATATTTCTTTATCACTTCCAGGAGTCTCATGGTTGAGTCCTTGGAAAGTTTGACTTTCTCTGTCCCCTCTTGGGTATCCTTGATATCTTTCTCTTGCCTGATTGCATTGGCTAGGATTTACAATACTATGCTGAATAGTAGTGCTAATTTTATATCCTTTTCTGGTTCCAATTCTAAGTGGAATTACTTCAGTTTTAGTCCATTCAGAATGCTATTGTTTGTGGGTTTGTCATAGATGGCTTCTATCATTTTAAGATATCCTATCTATACCTGTTTTCTTAAGTGTTCCTATCAAAGAAGGATGCTAAATTTTGTCAAATGCTTTTTCTACATCTATTGAGAGGATCATACAGCATTTGTTTTGTTTCTATTTATGTGATAAATTATGTTTATGGATTTGCATATTTTAAACCAGCCTTGCATCCCTGGGATAAAGCCTACCTGATCATGATACATAATTTGTTTAATTTGTGGCTGTATTCTATTTGCTAGGATTTTTTAATTTTTTGGCAAGGATTTTCTTAATTTTTGCATTAATATTTATTAACGATATTTGTCTATAGTTTTCTTTTTTTTGTTAAGTCTTTTCATGGTTCGATATCAAGATAATGTTTGCTTTATAGAAGAAGTTTTGGAATAGGTCCTGCAATATAGGTACTAGCTCTTCTTTGAAGGTTTGGTATAATTCTGGCATAAAACTGCCTGGTCCAGACCTTTTTTTGGTTGGAAGCTTTTCTATTGTTTTTGCAATTTTGATGCTTTATATTGGTCTGTTCAAGAGTACTAATTCTTTCTAGTTAAGTTTAGGAAAGTGCTGTGATGCAAGGTATTAGTTCATTTCCTCCACATTTTCAAATTTCTATGCATTGAGTTTTCTTATAGTAATAAGTGATGATCTTTTGTATCCCTGTGGTATCTGTGTCTTCTTGTTATATTATTCCCATTTTACTTTTCCTTACTTTTGTTACTTTAAATCCGAATATATCTACGATTAGCATTGTGACACCTGTGTTCTTCTGATTTTCATTTTCTTGAAATGTTTTTCTTTCTTTTTTAAAATTAATTCATAAACACATAGATCATGTATACATTAATGCATTTATGGGGTACAATGTGCTGATTTCATATAGAATTATGAACACTTACATCACACTGGTTAATATATACCTCATCTCATTTACTTAATTATTATGTTAAGACATTTATACTCTATATTTAATAGATCTGACATGTACCCTTGCATTATGCACCATAGGTTTGATCCCACCATTCACCCTCCCTCCATCTGACCTTCCCCCTCCACTGCAACCCCCCCTTCTTTCTCCTTCAAGCTTGGCCATAGTTATGATCTATTCTTCATATGAAAGTATGAGTGATTGTAAATTGGTTTCATAATAGTACTGAATACATTGGATATTTTTCCCTCCATTCTTGAGATACTTTAGTAAGTAGGGTATGTCCCAGCTCCATCCTTATAAATGTAAAAGAGGTAAAGTCTCCATCTTTTTTAAGGCTGCATACTATTCCATGCTATACATGTACCACAATTTATTAATCTATCCATGGGTCGATGGGCACTTGGGCTTCTTCCATAACTTGGCTATTATGAATTGAGCTGTAATCAACAATCTGGTATAAATATCTTTGTTATAAAGGGATTTTTGGTCTTATAAAGGGATTTTTGGTCTTTTGGATATACACAAAGTAGAGGAACTGCAGGATCAAATGGAAGGTCTACTTTTAGATCCCTGAGTATTCTCCATACTTCTTTCCAAAAGGGACTTATTTGTTTGCACTCCCACCAGCAGTGCAGAAGTGTTCCCTTTTCTCCACATCCATGCCAACATCTGTAGCTTTGGGATTTTGTTATGTAAGCCACTCTTATAGGAGTTAGATATTATCTCAAAGTGGTTTTGGTTTGCATTTCTCTGATGATTAAAGATGATGAGCATTTTTTCATGTGTCTGTAGGCCATGTGCCTATCATCTTCCAAGAAGCTTCTCTTCAAGTCCCTTGCCCACAATGAAATGAGATTATTTGTTCTTTTCTTATTAATAAGTTTGAGTTCTCTGTGGATTCTGGTTATCAAAACTTTGTCAGTCTTAAAATGTTTTTCAACCTTTCACCCTGAGTATTATTTTGTTCTTGGAGGTTAGATGTATTTCCTGAATATAATGCATACTCGGCTTATGCCAGCCTCTCCAGTGGGAATTCAAGCCATTGACATTTGTTGAGGGAACTGATAAGTATGGTGGAGTTCTATTCATCTTAATTTATGGAGGTTTGTTACATAGACTTATTTTTTTCTATATCTTCAAAAAAATGATGTTGGTATTTTAATGGGAATAGCATTGAATCTGGAAATCTTTGGGGGTAATATGGCCATTTTGATCATGTTGATTCTGCTGATCCATGAGCATGGTATATTTTTCCCTCTGCTTAAATTCTCTGTAGTTTCTTTCCTCATTGTTTCATAATTCTTCCTATAGAGGTCTTTCAATCAATGCAGAAAAAGCACTTGACAAATTCGCCACACTTTCATGATAGGAAAACTCACAAAAAATGGTACACATGGGGCATTCCTCAAAGTTATAAAAGCAATATCCAACAAACCTACAGCCAACGTCATATTGAACAGGGAAATGTTGAAAGCATTTCCATGTAGAACTGGAATCAGACAAGGCTTCCCACTTTAACCACATTATTTAACATAATGCTTCAAGTTCTCTTCAGAGCAATTACACAAAAAAAGGAAATTGAGGGGGTCCGAATGGGGAAAGAAGAGATCAAACTATCACTTTTTGCTGATTATGATCTTATGTGTAGAAAACCCCAAAGATTCAATTAAGAGATACTTGGAATTGATAAATAAATTCAGCAAAGTCTCAGGTTACAAAACCAAGACACATAAATCAGTTGCTTTCATACATGTTAACAACAGTCAAGCTGAGAATCAAATGAAAGATGCAATATCTTTTGCAGTAATGACACAGCAAATAAAATGCCTAGAAATATACTTAGCTATGTGCCTTTTCACTTCACCTATATCATTGGCTCTCCTGGATTTTTATGCTATGGTCCTTCAAACTGAAACTGCACCATTGGCTCTCTGGTCTCCAGACTTCCAGCTAACAGTGTAGATTTTGGCCTTGCCAGCTTCTATAATCATATGAGCCAATTCCTCATAAAAAATCTCCTTCAATATATTTATAAACCCTATTGGTTTTGTTTCTTTGGAGAACCTGACTGATATAAATATGCATGTTCACAAGTGGTAAGAAAGAGAATATTATTTCTAAAATCATGTGTCTCCAAGTAGAATTCCTTCACAAAAGAAAAAAATAAACTTGATTATTCTATATGTTAAAATGAAATACACGATTTTTAATGAAATCAGAAAGGATGGCAACTTTGAAAGCAGATGTGGAATGCTCAGATAGCTTTGGTCACTATGAATGATGCTCCTGGAAGGTGGTTTATGAGATATATCCAGAAGAATAGCTTCACAGTATAAAAGACATCAAAATGAAAACACACATGTAATGTGTCCCCATAATATCCCAGGTCATTATTTATATGTAATTAACACATACCCAGTTGCAAACAGCCAAACATATCCTAAGAAATTATCCCAGCCTAAACTTGTCTCATCTTGCTCTCAGGTAACAGACTTTCATATTTCTGAGGTCACATTCCTAGCTCAGATACCCAATTTAGACATTTGGCTTTATTTTTGTCTTATCATTCTCTGGCTCTTTACTCTGGGCTCATGCTTTGCAGTTCTAGTCCTCTTCCTGAATTCATAGTTACAGTAGCTTCAATGTAAGAGATTCCTTCCTGAACTTAGAGTTACAATATCCTTTTACAATGTAAGAGATTCCTTCCTCCATCTCCTAGACCCTAGAGACCCCAGTATTTTCACACAAATAGAGAAGATTTTGGAAACAGAATAACAACTCATAGCCCAAAATATTGATAAACAAGCAGGAAAGTAAAAATGCATGTGAAACACCCTATTATTTTTAAATGCTGAATAAATGTTATCAGTACAATCTGCAATTGTAAAGCACTTTGTAATCTGTAAAATATTTTTATGCCTATGTCTTCATTGATTTCACACTAATCTTGTGAAGAAGTGAAGGTAGAGATGAGTCTCCTTATGATCAAGTGATGAAATTAAGAAGTTAAATGATATATCCCTAGTGACATAATGCCAGGTTCCTAAGCCAGCCGAATCTTCACATTCTAAATCCCTCACTCTCTCCTCTCTCTCTCTCTTCTCCATCCCTCTGTTTTTCTCCCTATCCCCCCCAACTCTTTTCCTCTCTCTCACTCTTTTTCATTTACTCTGCCAAACTGACAAACTAATGAAATCAGTACCAACACTTTGTTTGTTAAAATTACACAATTGATACCTAATAAACATTTGGGGTAAGACATTAGTCAAAAGTGATAAACTTCAGTCAGACTCTTAACAATGTCACACAATCTATCTAGAAGCCAGAATCAGAAAGAAGAGATATCTTTGAGGAGAGGAGGAAGAGAGAAATGAGAAGTAGGGGATGGGTGTATATAATTTGTACTTACTTAGCAGGTGTAGGTACAAACACAGCCCCGAGATTTTGAAGAAGTCTAAGAGGAGAAGTAAAAAAGATAGGTAATAGAGCTACTACTTTGGGATTTTATGGTAAACCAGAAGTAAAATGGAACTACATTTAAAATATTTCTCAGAGGTTCACTATCTTTATAATCTTGCTTAAGTGTTACTAAAACTGCTAATTATTGATATTTTAACTTCTTTGTATTTTAAAAGGCAATATCTACTTCAAAGGGTTACATTAAAAATTAAACAAGGTAGAAAATCAATAAATACTACTTCCTCCTAATGAATAAAATGTCTGATTTTCTTTGATATAATTTCAGTGTCTCTGCATAGGAGGATAGGAATATTCCAAACTCTCAAACTAAAGATTATCTCTGTTTTATTTATTCAAGCTCAAATTGACAAAGGTCAGGTCTGAAAGACACAGAAGTAGATACAAGAAAAATATAGCAGAATCATGGGGTAATTTTCTCTTGAAACTAGGTAAACAATCTTGTAAAATGTTCTACAGATATTTGTGTGGGTACTCAAGTACTAAGATGCAGGCACCTGGTTCATAAGTGCCCAGACCCCTCTGCAGCCTTCTCTATGGAGAGCAAAGCTGGCACAGCCCCAGAATAGGGACATGTTCCCAAGCATGACTAGAACCCCGTATGCAGCAATCTATTTTGGGTTTCTCCTCATGCTGAAGACAATATGCTTTTAACTTTCTTCCCATGATATTTCCCTCTGCAAGTTTTAAAAACCAACCACTCTTTAGAACCACTTAATTATATGTTTCTGGAATCCTTCTAACCTAGGTATTTGAGAGGACACAGGTCAAATATGAAGTAAGAAGGAAGGAGCACCTTCTTTGTGCCAAGGTTCTGCTAAGTTTTACATAATATTGTCAAGTAAACAGAACAGCCAGGACTTGAGCCCAGAGAAGACCAACCATGCTCTTTTCTTCCTGTATTAGTTGCTACCACCAATTAGTTGGAAGGTAAAATAATCTCAAAACCATAATAGGCTTATTAGGGTAGTAAGTAAAGTGAGTACAGCTAGGTCTTAACACTCTTAATTTATTATATTTTTTAAGAGCTGAGAAAGTCTGAACAAACATTTTTCCCCTTCCTGATCTATTCAGCTATATATAGAATATGAATTGAACTAAGCGATTATTAAACTCTCTGATACCTCTGAAGGCAAAGATCCCTCACATCTCATGATGATAATCATAATGATAGTACCAATGACTACAGTGATAACATGGTATTCACCATGTTTACCAAACAGCTTATGGGATTCTAGACACTGTACTAAGGGTTTCATAGGTAAAGGAGAAAAGTTAAAATGAAGTATTTCAGACAGATAACACAGTTTGTACAAAAGTAAGAGGTAAGGCCCTGTAAGTAGCTGAAATCCTACAAGTAATGTGTAAAAGAAAAACAGGAAATCAAGAACAGATAGACAGATAGTTGTGCAATGTGACTAAAGCACAGGAAAAGACTTTTTTCCTTTATTTTATATTTATTTATTTATTTATTTGAGAGGCAGAGTCTTACTCTGTCACCCTGGGCAGAGTGCCATGGTGCCATAGCTCACAGAAACCTCAAACTCTTAGTCCCCATAGATTCTTTTGCCTCAGTCTCCTGAATAGCTAGGACTACAGGCACCCAAGACAACTCTTAAAATATCAAATAAAGAATTAATTAATTTAATTCATAGGACACTAGGGTCATTGAAGGGTTTGAGTAGGATACTGACACAATTAAATTTTCTTATTAGAAAGATCATTTTGAGGATATATGAAAGACAGGTTAGTGAGAGCACCTGATCTTAATAGAGATAATGAAGGTCCAAATGATGGTAGTGGCAGTGGGAACGTGAAAATAAGTAGGTTAATGAAATATTAGACATTCAATCTATTTTAATCATTAGATTTTCCAATAACTTATTACATTTTTAAAGTATCTATACAGAGTTTTTCTAGACCAATCAATTACTCTAATTTGTTCATTCACTCATGTTTCATTTCAAAATATTTGTTAGTTATCTATTTTATGCTAGGTTATTTTTTCTTTTGTGGGGGAGAGCACAAACATCCAGTTCAAAACAGCCTCTAACTATTCATACTCACACTCAGCTAGAACCTTTCTCACTACTATGCAATTATTATTATCATATTCTCATATGCAAAGGATGTTATTATTATCATCATATTGTTATTATCCTATGCAAAGGATGTCCTACTTGTCCTTTCCATTGACCAGTAGATGTTGGGGAAGATGGACTTAAACTTCATAAGAATATATGGGAATCAAATGATAGATCCAATAGGTATTAGTGTTTTAGGTGTCAATTAAGTATAAATAAGAAGTATAGAGAGATTTTGTAAAGAAAGCATTAGTGTTTTAGATGTCAATTAAGTATAAATGAGAAGTATAGAGCGATTTTGTAAAGAAAGCATGATGGAATCCTAAGGTATCCCAAAACTTAAGGCTCCTCAAAAGAAAGGAAACCCAAGAATGAGGGTGGGAAGGAGTAGATGAAGATATCTGAGGAAAAGCAAGATAGAATATTGCTAGAGGAGATGGGGAAGATGAGTGATTGACATGGAGGTTATGTGGAATGAAATTATAAAAGAAGCAATTCTAATAGAGCAATGGAAGCAGACACTAGAATGCAACAGGCTGAAGACTAAACAGAAAGTAAGGAAGTAGAGGAAGCTCTCAAAAATTTATGCTATGATGTCACATAACTTCACAGGGTCCTTTCTCACTATCTCCTTGAGCAATTATGATTTAGTGAAGTTTAATGGGCAAAAGGTAGAGGTCCCAGAATAGAGTTTAGTATTGAGTAGGTGATTAACACTTGTTATTTGAATGCATTCAATGTCCATTTAACAAACACATATTGATCACCAAATTTCAGGTGCCAGGGATATAATAATGAGTAAAAACAATGTGCTTTTTCTGTATTATGCATGTGTGGAGTAGAAGGCATGAAACAAATAATCATAGAAACAAAGTAAAATTTCAATAGAAAGAAGACTTAATAAACTGTAAATAAATCCAAATAGACAAGTTCCCTCCCAGAAAGAATGAGACAACCTTGATGTAACTAGTCAGTACTTTTTCCTAGACTTCAGAGGGAAGCCCAACTGCAAAGAATGAAAAGGGGACATGCACATTTTGAAATACTCTCCTCAAACTGATCAATGTAGCCTTCATGTCATTTTCTCAATTATTGAGTTAAGACATTCATACTCTGTTTTTATAAAGATTCACTTGTACCCTTGTAGGATAAACCATAGAAGTGACCCCCAAGAAACAAGTGGGTAGCTGTTTGCTCATCTGGTTGGCTCAGTGTCTTCCTACTGCCAAAGGACTGTAATTCTTGTGATCTATTTGTAGAGACAGATTGAAGATGAGAGGAAAGCCTAAGTCCTCTTTAAAAAGCTGTTGAGAAAAATTTTAAATCTTCTCTATTTAATTTAAACATGTTTCCTGAGCACCTAGTCAGTTTCCACTATGTTATGCTGAAATAAATTACAACAAAATGAAAATAAAAAAAAAAAAGAAAGAAAGAAAAGAGGACATGGGGGACAGCTCCTGTAGCTCAGGGGGTAGGACGTCGGCCACATACATCAGGGCTGGTGGGTTCAAATCTGGCCCTGGCCAGCTAAAACAACAATAATAACTGCAACAAAAAAATAGCTGGGCATTGTGATGGTGTTTGTAGTCCCAGCTACTTGGGAGGCTGAAGCAAGAGAATTGCTTAAGCCCAAGAGTTTGAGGTCGCAGTGAGCTGTGATGCCACCACGGCATTCTGCCCAGGGCAACAGCTTAAGATTCTGTCTCAAAGAGAGAAAAAAGAAAAGAAAAGAAAAAAAGGACATGGGACTCTCCATCATCTTCATCTGACTTTTTTGTCTTCCCAACCCACAAAGAAATCTGGGTTTGTCTTTCTCTGGCTCTTGCCAAATATAGCTCTGGTTCAGTGACATTGCTAATCTCTAGGCTTTTTTTTTGTTGCTCCTGCAGTTTTCCTGATCTACACAGGGCTTCAATAAAATCATACACAAAAAATGGAGAGGCAGCACTATAGTGTAGTACAAGAAATGCTGATTTTGGAGTGAGGGAAGCCTAACTTCCAAGCCCTGAAAGTTGTATGGCCTTCCCCTTTGTAGTCGTGTGGCCTATAATAGGGCACTTTATCTCTGCCTCAGATTTCTAATGTGTGAATGAAGAGGATAATTAATGCCCAGTCTAGTTCACAGGATTGTTGAGGACTTGCCACTCAAAATACAAATAAAATCAAACAATCAGAATCTCTCTATTAAGAAGAATCATAAAGGCTAACCACAATGTATATGAAAGTAACTTAGAAAGTGGAATAATGATAAAAAATGAGAAAGGTGTCCCTGAGGTTCTATTCTCTTCTAAAACCATGAGTTTAAATATATGTGTATACATATACATATTTATAAAACTGTGGATACAGACACATATACATTTATGTGTCCCATAGAGCGTAGCATTGTATCAAACTCACATTAATAGGAAGAAATATATTTCAATTATTAATTTTATGGGTTGATGAGTAAATGGCAAATGTATGGGAAAAAATAAAATTGCAACATTCATTTTATTTATTTTGATAAGATTTGTTTAATTATATTGTTAACCATGTTTCTAAAATGCTAATAAATGGGCCATGCCCTCCAGTTTATAAAATTAAAAAAGCCATCAACAATATGCACATTAGCTTCTTAAATATTTTTTTGAAGTGGGAATATCCAGAGTGAGGGATAATAGGCCTTGATTTTGAGAAAGAATCACTACATTTTCCAATGAGTATATACAAAGAAGATGTGCCTATTTAAAACTCATTAGATCAAAGGAATAGGACCAAGTAATCTGTGGAAAAGTTAATTGTCCATCGTCCATGAACTAGAGGCTTCAGTACCACTGCTGCAAGATTGGTACTCATATTTAAGAAGCCATGAAGAATGTCAGGAAAAAGTATCAGCTCTATATACACAAAGACTAGGTTCAAATTACAGATCTGTCACTTACTTAATTTCTTCCTACCTCGGACTCCTAATCTGTGATGAGTGTGATAATAATGAGTATGATAATAATTCTACACACATCATAGGGCTCTTGGAAGTATCAGATATATGTAAAGTGCCGTGACTGTCCCATAGCAAGCACTCAACTAATGATAAGTGTTATTTTCATTTTAGGGAAGTATTTAATGTTAGCTACAATGGATATGGATAATATTAGAGTTTACTAGAGTCTTAGGCATCATCTCATGCTAGTCTAATCCCATCATTATTTAGATGGAGAAGTTAAAGCTTAGAGAGGGGAAATAACTTATTTAAGATCATATAGAAATTTAATAGAACTGGAACTAGCATATGTATAGTCCCAATTCTTTGCTCTTTCCCACCTCCTCACTAGCTGAATTTTCTCTGCCCCTCTTCTCTGATATATGTTACATTATGTCAAAGTAGGGGACAGACTCTAACTTGATCAAAGTTATTTCTATTTATCTTTATCTCTCATGCTACATTTTGAGCTTCATTTTTTTTCTTTTTTGTTTGAGACTGAGTCTCACTTTGTTGCCCTCAGTAGAGTGCTGTGGAGTCACAGCTCATAGCAACCTCAAACTCGTGGGCTTAAGCAATACACTTGCCTCAGCCTCTCAAGTAGCTGGGACTACAGGTGCCAACTACAATGCCTGGCTACTTTTAGAGATGAGGTCTTGCTCTGGCTCAGGCTGGTCTCAAACATATGAGCTCAGGCAGTTCACCAGCCTCAGCCTCCCAGAGTGCTAAGATTACATCTGTGAGCCACAGGACCCGGCCTCATTTTGAGCTTCTTAAATGAAATGAAAAAGAGCGCCCTTGTTCTTCGAGGCAGCTCTTAAATGAAAGAACTGTACCATACTTATATCAGATAACATGCCACCTACCAGACTGGTACAATAACAAATAATTGACTTTTCTTATTCAATATAAGAAAAAAATCAAATAGCAAGCATGCTCTGGAGTTAGTGCTTTGAATATGCTTCAGTAGGAAGTTACTTCTAGTGGCCTGTTAATTGAAGATAATTTTAGAATAGAAAAATTATTGAACTTACTGTCAAAGAATCTGGATTCTAAGCTTGAACCTTGAACATGAACTAGAAACTAAGGTAGCATGCAAATGTAGGGAGGATGAAGGAAGTTCAAGAGGAATAAAATAAGAAAGTTAAGTTATAAAGAGCCCTAAGAATTAGGCTAAATCATATGAACTTCATGTTAAAGCAAAGGAGAGTGAGAGATGGATTTTAAGGAGGTTACTGACATGACAGTATTTTAAAACTATCGCTCTGACAACTATGTGAAGAGAAAATTAAAAGAAGGCCTACAGGTCAGAAAAATTACTCCTTTTTAGCAGATTAAAGTAGTGAGGCTTAGAGAAAGAAGTAGAAAGTGACTTGCTTAGAGTCAGTAGTAGAATCAAGATTCAAAATCAGGTCATAGGATGCCAAAATCTTTCTACCATATCAAATACCCCTCAGATAAAGGACTTACAGGACTTGTAGAAACCAGAGAGTTGAATACAACAATATTCTATACAACCTTATTTTGGGGAGTGTACTGTATTATTAAATGGACTAGCCTTAGATTTAAACTGTAGGGGCCAATGTTAAAAATATCAACTTTCCAATGAGGTAAAATTATATTATATGAATACAGTCTTTGTTAAGGATATAACAAATGATATACTGGGTTTTTGTAAAAGAATTATTACTTTTTTATGTTAATATGCCAACCAAATTAAGAGTTAAAATTTATCCAGATAATTTATTTATATGTGTAATAATATACAAAGATCTGCATGTATATATATGTGTAAATACACGCATACACATATGTGTGCATGCCTGTAGTTAAACCAGATAGAAATTTATTACCAAATGTTTGAATTTAGAATATCAACTATAGGTTAGTAGAAATTTCCTAAATTTAAAAACAATAAACTAGGTTCATACCCCAGTTTCACATCTTCCTAGCTATGTGATTTATGGTATATTCTTCCAACGTATCTTAGAGCCACTATTTTGTCATTTGTAAAATGAAAATATTTATTGTGTTACTATCAAAATCATATGACATATGTGAACATGCTTTGTAAATAGACAGAAAAATGTTAAAATAAAACATAATGTTTAAGAGCAGGATCTGGGCCATATGCAGTGGCTCACACCTACAATCCTAGCCTTCTGGTAGGCCAAGGCAGAAAGATCATTTGAGCTCAGGAGTCTGAGATTAGTCTGAGAAAGAGTAAGACCCTGTCTCTACTAAAAACAGAAAAATATTAGCTGGGTGTGTTGAGTTTGTAGTCCCAACTACTAGGGAGGGTGAGATAGGAGGATGGCTTGAGCCCAGGAATTTGAGGTTGCAGTGAGCTGTGGTGACACTATGCATTCTAGCTATAGTGACAAAGTGAGACTCTATCTCCAAAGGGGTGGAGAGTAGGCTATGGAGTAGGACTCAATCTTAGTTCAGCTAGTTATTAACTATGAGGCCATGGACAAGTCACGTCAGCCTCTCTGAACTCCAATTTCATCATGTGAAAAATGAGGCTGATAATAGTATTTACCTGAACAGATTGTTGTAAGGATTAAATTAGTTAATACATATGAGTCATATGTATTAGTTGTTACAGATAAAAGTGTGGCATAGAATAGAGTAAGCATCCAATGCATTTTGGTTATGTTTAACATATGGGCACACAAGACAGGTAACTCACACCTAGATGAAACAATAGCAAAGAAATATAAAAAAAATGAATAAACTTAAGAAATAGAATGGGATTGTTTCAATAATGAAACTAAAATGCCTAGAATAATTAGAGATATAAAGCTCATTGCTCCATGGCAAAGCAATTTAATTGAGTAGTACCTTCACTCACTGTGTTCTCTGTTCTGGGTCCATGGACTACAAATGTTTCAGATGTGGCACAATTTACAAACTAAAGACTCAGGTCTATCCCTTCAGGCCTAAGGAAAAATAAGCAATACTTGAGTATGACCAGAAAAAATATGTAAGGAAACATTGTGCCCAGAAAAAGAACGCCCTTCAACTTCCGAGACAGAAATAAGCAGGGTGGTTTTTAAAGCTAAATGACTCAATCACACAGTTCATTAAACAAAAGACCAAAGAAAAGAGCACTCAGAGAAAAACAGAGTGATATGGAAGGGTAGACAGTTCGATGTAGACTCCCTTGTTTGCTCTGTCAGAAAGATATTCTTAAAATGAGAAAAACAAAACTCTCTAAAATCCTCAACTGATGTAAAAAGTGCATCCATATAAGGGAGGAGATCAACTGGAATTGATGTGCATAAAATGGAGTTCATTTGCAAAGACTATGAGGAAGTAGGGAGAATGAAAGAGGATGGTTGAATACTTAAGTTTTAATAGAGTGGAGAGATATAAAATGGCATGGTCTAAAATACACAAATGTAGGATCTTTTCTAAGAACTTCTTAAAGATGGAAAAAAGAAATGGGGTTTCTGAAACCTCATAATGTGCCCCATTCTTCTCCTTGTAACTTTGTAATTCATTGGAATGATGTACCTTAGGTTAAAATAAATTGCTTTCTATGAGTTCTCATATAGCTGAGTTTTTTATTTGACATGCAATCAACTACAAAAGCAATCATACCAGAGAAAGCAATTCAGTACAGTGAGTAGTTTAAAGTCATACCAAAGTGAAGCTTTTATTGCAGCTTTAGAATTATGCATTTCACTTTAATTTTCTAAATGGGCCATCTGTATAACATGGTACACACTGGAAAGTAAACTTTTCAGCTTCCGTTTGTTCAGCCCAGATTCATGTGTACATGTTTGCTAGTCTTTTTATGTGAACATGTTGAATGCAACAAAGAAAGCCTATTCCAAGACTTCCTTGGATTAGGTTCTTCTTAGTCTAATCCACCTAAATTCCAGCCTTATACCCTTTGGGTACCTCCATAGTTTCATTTTTATAATTCTGCCTTATCAACCTCCTTTCTTATTTAAGCCAAATCCTTCCATATCAGTGACTAGGCTAACTCCAGGGATTAGAAAATTTTTGAATTGAAGCATAAAGTATAAAAAGGAGGCCAACATTTAATGAGTTCCTACTGTGTCTCTTCCCAGTAATAGGGACATTCACATTGATTATCACATATACTGCCTTCAACAGCTCTGTAAAGTAAATATTGTGCCAAGACCTATGGTTATGACAGTGAACAAAACAGATTCAGGTCCCTACACTCATGGAGTTCATATCCTAATAGAAGAGACTGATATTAAGCAAATAACTTAAAAACCATTTAATTACTAATGAGATAGTACTGTGAATGCAATAACAAGTATGAGAACATATAAAAACAATGATAACAAAAACCAAGTAGATTAGTGGACACATGAACAATTTCTTTGGGGGAAGTTGATTACTAAACTAAAACATGAAGGATTTTACCAAATGAAAGTAGGGAATGGGATGCACATTTCAGTCTGTGCGGAAAATACACAAGTTCCAGGCAAAGGATTGAAAGAAAGCTAGAGCTACAGACTAGTGTGCAAAGATCATGGGAGAGAGAGGTAGGAGTTAAGTCTAGAGATGGAGGCAAGTGCTAGTTTAATAATAGCACTAAAGGCCTGTTTTAGAAATTTGTCTTTGTCCCTAGTTTAATGGAAAGGCCCTACAGCTTTGAAGCTTGGGAGTGATATTAAGAGATTTTTTAAATTTTAAAATGTCATTATGGCTTCATCATAGAAATGGATTTGAGAAGGTTAACAGTAGATAAGGAAAAATAAGGTAGGAGGCTATTAAATTATCCCAGGTGAGAGATGATACGACTTTGATGAGGAAGGGGAAGAATGAAGATGAATTCAGGAGGTAAAAGAAGGTAAAATCAACAGAGGTTTGTAATTGATCAGATAAATGAACATCCTTTTTTGCAATAGTAAACCAATATAAAAAATATTAGTATTATAATGTTTTGCATATACAATGTTCATACACATACATGGTTTGTTTATTGGGTCATCCCAGTTACTGACAGTCTTGTACAAAGAATATACATATCCTGTACTCTGGTTAGCAGAAGTCAAATGTAACATAGATTCTATCTTTAAGAAGTTCATGATCAAATAGAGGAGATATAATATTATAGTACCTGTAATTTTAACAACAATTTTGTGATATCAGTATTATACTGTCAATTTTACATCTGCATAGGCAGAAACCCAGAGTGTGTATGAAAGGCATCTTAGCTAGGGAAGGGCAGAGACTTCCATCCCCACAATTTTTCATGACTTCCTCAGCACTTTGTTCTAAGAAGGAAAAACAATGCTTTCTGGATCCCTGCTGATCTCTTCTGGAACCCACCAATGCTCCCAAAATGCATCTATCTGACAAAATTCTGATGCAGTCCCTTTGGGAGTTGGGGGTCATCAGCATAGTGTACATTCTATTTCAGTTAACACAATAAATAGATTAAAAGCTTTTGCTCAGTGTTCAAGTCACTGCCAAGGTGATATCTATTTAGGTAATGATTTTCCATGAACAATCACTGAATTATTCATAAAAATAATATTGGTATAAATCCTATCACGAGAGACAAGGTTGGTGAGATAAGTAGTATCAAGACTGAGCCTACTCCACAGGCCAGGCTTAGAAGGAGATAGAGCCCATACATGGGTGATATAAAGCCTTGCCATTTAAAGTATGATTCTTGGACCTACAGCATTGGCATCATAGGAAAACTTGTTAGAAATAGATAACCTCAGCCCCCATGGCAGAACCGGAGAATTAGAATCTGTATTTTAACAAGATGCCCAATGATTTGTACATAAAATGACATTTAAGAAGTACTAATATTAGGTACACTCTACTCTTGATAGCCCAAATGACCTGAAACTTTATCAGTGATACCTTCTATTTATCAAAACTTTTACTCTTCTTTCTAAAAAGACTAAGATCTCTGGGCTTGAAATAGCCTGATAATGATGAAGCATGGTATACAAAGTAGGATATATACCTGAGTTGGCATGCCAGTTCCAAAAAAAAGGCATGAAATCTAGCATATTACTAAGAATCCCTGAGACTCAGATTGACACACTCCAACTTAAGATAACAAACTGGCCTTGTCAAATCTACAAGAGTGAGTTAAAGGTCTAAGAAGATAATAGATGCAAAAGTATTCTGTATTTATTTGTATGAATGCAATTATTGCTGCTATTATTACTACCAAGAATAACTGTACATATTCATTCAATCAGTCACATATTATATAGTGAGAACCTATTCTATGCCAGGCCCTGTGCTAGGTACTGGAGATAATGAGGTGAAAAACACATCTATTCCTGCCTCCAAGAAGTTCTGAGGCTTCTGTTAAAGATAAGAGATAATATAATTATCAGAGCCCTAAAAGAGGGCTAGAATACAGATCTCTTAGGTCACTGTTACGTCCTACCATCAAAAATACCAAGGAAACATGAATGCCTGGGGGGGAACATGGGAAGACAGCTGGTTGGAGTTTTAATGATACCACTATGAGCAAAAATCTTAAGCCTCTGTAAGCCTTAGTGTCCTTATACATAATATCATCTACATAATTGAGTTTAACTCAAGATAAAATGGGTGTGAAAGTAAACCAAACCGTTACTTCTTGTCCATCCATTCGAATATTTAAGTACATACTTTGTGCCATGCATACTTTGTACTCCCTGGGGATACAGAAATGAAAATGATTATTTTCCTCAAGGAGCTTCTAGTCAAGTACAAAGTTGTATGTAACAAATGCTAAGGAAGGAAAACCATGGGTACTATATGATAAAATAGGAGAAGCACAAATATTGTTTGAAAAGGGGTTGAGGGGTAGGTTCAGGAAAACTTGCACTGAAAAATACATTGCATCAGTTTTCATTGTTTCCAATGTTTATCAAGAATTAAAAACAATTAATATAGAGAAAAAAAAGAAAACAGGTTGAGAAAGAAGAGGGAGTCCTTTGAGTTAACAGCATCTAATAAGATAAAACAAATACTATTACTACTGATAATAATAACTAATATTTATTGAACACTTAATTGCCAGGCATAGTGTTAAATACTTCATATGCATAATTCTTTCAATTCTACCTGTACTGGTCTGCTGTTTGCAGAAAGTTATGGTACTTTCCCATCTTTTGACTTTCTCTGCCATCTTTCTACCATGAAATCCTAGATTTGTCTGCCAAGTTTCAAGATAAACACTATTGGTCCTATTTTAACTTCCTTCCCTCCTGCCTTTCCCCTAAGCACTGTTTAACGCCCACCCCACCTCCAGTTCTATCGATATAGATTCCACATTTAGATGTACTATTCATTTTTCTCATATTTAAAAATGGTCCAAGAAATGTGTCTTTCACTGCAGTAACTCCTGTTTTGAAATCCCTCTCTGAGCCAAGAATTTTATTTATTCCTAAGAGAGATTCTTATGCAGATAGATTTTAGTCTTAAGCAATACATAGATATTTACAAAATTCAAGAGTTGTAGGGCACACCAGAGTCTTAGGCTTTGTTATACCAATTTCAGCAACATGAAGGCACAAGAGATGATCAAATATTTAATCCAATCGTTTTTACATTAACTGTTCTTCAATGGGCCCACAGCAAAAACATCTCAGAGTATTACAAGAGAAAACTTTGCTTGTCAATTTCACTGGAGGGGAAAAAAGGTAACAAATTTTGCTTCTCCACACATCCTTAAAATACGTGGTTTCTATGTCTTCACAAATAAATGGAGATACAATTTTCAGGGAAATTCATTTCCAAGTTCTTTTTCTGTTTGAATAAAGTTCTTAACTAGGTCATGCTGGCTGTTTGACTTTCAACTAGTTTCAAAAAAATACTTCTTTGATTTTGAAAATTGGGCGATACATTTTTGATCAGAACAATTGAATTAGTCTGTATCAGTATGATCCAGAAGTGCTACTAACCTTAGTACAAAAGATGATCAAACATCTTGTGTCATTCATCAGAATGTAAGATCTAGATATAAGACCTTTGAGTTGAATGTTCTCTAAGCATACCCCTTGCTAGTTCATGCTTTTTTGCTTTTGCTGGTGTCTTCCTCCTTCAAATTCTACCTTCCCCTTCTTTACAAGGTTACCTCTTAAATATCTTTCAAAAGTCAATTTAAATGTCACATCTTCCAGGAATTTATTACTGATTCCCATCCCTATCTCCATGCCACAGACTAAGTTAAATATTTCTCTTCTTCCCATAATCCCTGTACTGATTTTTGTCACAGCACAATTACCCTATAATATTACTATGGCAAAAGTAATACTATCTGATCACCCTACACAAATTTCTCAAGCATACAGCTAGACTACATTTCTCAGCCTTCTCTGCAGTCCAGTAGATTGTGAACTGACCCTGGAAAACAGAGTGTACATGGGAATAAGATTTTGCAGCCAAATCTTCCACATTTTCTCTTCTCTCATCACCTTGTAGAGGCAGGGTCCCCAATTTACTGTGTAGCTGAATTCTACTAAACCACGTGGATTATAACTAAATGAGAAATAAAGTTTCATGTTAAGCCACTGAGGCTTTTAGTTTTTTGTTGTAACTTGTGTCAACTAATATAATCATCAAATTTCTACTTGTCTGTCTTGCCTTCTAGACTAAGAGTTTATTGAAGTCAGTGTCTATGTTTTTTATTCATCTGTGTTTCTACAACAGAGATGCTAGTAGAGAGTAGATTGATCAGAAAATATTAAACAAATAAATATACAGTAAGTGATCTAGAGCTTTTTGCAAATCAAGATTCTGAAGATAAGCTTAATGGGGTGATAGAATAAACCATGAATTAAGTTAGGACCAAGGACTTACACATTAAAAATCAAGTTGGTAAAAAAGGTATCCACGAATTAATTAGGGATACTAAACCTGCACAGTTTCAGAGACAAAGTCATAGCCAAGTTCTCTGGCTCCTGAGTGAATAAAATGGGCAAAATTCCTAATGTCAATGAGAAATTACCTTGAATACTTTTTAATAAGATATGTGCTCTGGTTTGTGCTACTTCATATCTAGGATTCTTTCTCTGCCCTTTTCTGACCTGTTCTATGCCCTGGGAGGCACCTATAGGAAATACATCCCCAACACTCTCTTGTCTATTAAGGTCCCTGAATTCCAGACTGAATAGCTTGGAAATTCTACTTGATAAGGCAATGGTGCCTTAAACAATGCCATTTTTAAGGACATTGAGAAAACCAAGATCTGTAAGATAGCATCTCCAAACTATGTCTAACACTTAAGCAGTTGATGATGTCCAAATTATATTTGAGCCTATCTATGCTTATAAGGAAACTAACAAACAATTAAATAGGGCCAGATTCCTTATGTAAAGAAGAAAATATTCTGGATTTTTCTTATCCTTTTTTCTTGGAGATGGAAAGAAGAGGGTGGCCATTATTGAGGAAGCACATTAGTCCTGCATCAGGCAGAACCAAAATGCTTTGTTTTGTCCTGTTTAATAAAGGAGAAACCAAAAATTACCAGTAATTTTACTGGGGAAGTGAGAAAAAGCAATTGTGAGAAATACACCAGGCAACCCAGTGAATAATTATAGCACACAACAGATTAACATGTGAAATTAAGGGTACTTATTTTAATTGAACATCTGAAATGTTGTATTTACACTGAGAAAAAGTCTGAGGGAAATTAAGTGAAAAAAAAAAGTGTGAGGAAATTAAGTGATCCCAGCTTCAGCAAGGCCTATATCTTTGTGGAAGATCCTTGTCTTCAGGGTTCCGTATTAGATAGCTGGTATAGCCAGTGTTTTAAGCCTGAAAGTTTACAATGTGCACTCCTATTTATAAGTAGTCAGGGGATCAGAAGGCTCTTGTGGTCTAATTCAGTCACTGAGGGAGATGACTGGGGATCATAGTACTGTTTAGGGGAACAACGAAATCAGGGGAATGAATACTCTGTGCCTGGAGTTGGAATAGAGTTTACTTCCCAGGTAGATATAAGGCCTAGTGAGGGATAAAAGATCTGATCCCAGGGAAGTCAAAGAGGAGATGGAAGATTGGGAGGAAAGGTAACCAACTTCTCTGAATAAACCAACTTTACTTTGAAGCTAATGAAACTCAAGTTTCAGGAGCCCCAATTTGCACAGGCCCCTTTCAAAGAACTGAAATGAACCCAGGAAATATAATCAATAAATGTCAACAAAAAGAATTTGAGATTAGTCAGTGAACAAGAAAACATGAAATGTTATAAAAATCTTAAGATTTATCCAGATTTCCACAGGTTTTCACAAATTTCATAATAATCCTAAAATTTTACATTAGATTATAATAATGAATCACAAATTTGAAATAAACTTTAAAAGCTACCAATAATTAAAAAAAAAATTGATCAACCATACTAGAGGAAAGACTAAAATACCTTCTTATTCCTGTTTAGAAAATGATGTTACAGAATCACACTCATATAAAGAGACAGTACACAGCCTAAAATCTAGAAAAAATTATTATAGAAGTATATTAAGTCAATAAATAAAATATTATGCAATTTAAAAATATTTTGTGATGTTTATAGCATTTAAAATAATATAAAAATTTGTCACCTTTAAAAAAATTATAATTTATGATGACTTCTCTAATTTTAGCTCATTACTTAGCTTTTGACCTCAGTTTTAATTTGTAATGTTGTATTTTTTGTCCTAAAGCCTCCCACCAAATTAAATAAGTTAAATCAAGACATACTTGGATATACCTCTGCTCACATGCACTTATCACTTACAATATCAGATCCCTATGCCAATGTTCCCCTCCCCCATCACCTTAGCTCCAGTACTTCTTATCTCTGCCTCATCACACCAGAACTGGGAAAGAGGGGGTAAGGGGAGAAAGTCTGAAGTTGAAGTCAGTACAGGAAGAGCAACATGGTAGAGGGCAAAAGATACAGGGTTTATGTCAGAAGGAACTGGGCTTAAATCCAGCTTCTTTCGCAACTGTTAACTGGTCTGTTCCTTATCATCTTTGAGGAAACTGATACTTTGTGACCATTGGCAACTTCATCAAACCCACTGAGCATCAGTTTCCTTACCCAAAGGTAATGAGGGACAGATGAGCTAAGAGTTGTGAAAAAAGCATTTGGTAAATTGAAAACCTTTTTCATGCAAGAATGTTAAGAGTAAATAATTTGACTAAAGCCATATATGATGGAACTAGGATTTGAAGCCCAGAGCTTTCTGTCCCAAGGCACATGGCTATTCCCACTACATCATGATCTTTCTTCTCCAAATAATCACTTCTTGCCTCTCCCACATCCAAGGTTTATGCCCAGAATTTAGGGTGCCCTGAAATCTAAATGCAACTTTTACCTTTCTTATATTCCCTCCAACTAAATGGCCTTGCTACCAGCCATCATGGGCACAATCTCATGCCTAAATTTGTGTATTGGTATCAGCCAAGAGGTGAATGGAGGACTACCAGGTTCAAGTCAACCAAGATTTACTTAGTATTTTATGGTTACTTCTGAAGTCCTTACCATTCAGAAATATATACTGGAGTTGTATGAAATAAATGATATGATGTATGTGATTTGCTTCAAAACAATACAGTTGGAGAGGAAGGGATTAGAAGGAGTAGGTCATACTAAAAACAAATAAACCATTGGTCATGAATTAATCATTTTTCCAGGTAGATTATGAGTATATGAGGTATATTACTCTATTTTTGTTTACTTTTATATATGATAGAAATTTTCCAGAATCAAAAGTGAAGAAAAAACTAAAAAACAATTTATTTAACATCACCCTAAATGCACTTGAAGCTTTATTTCAGGCCTTTCTCGTTGACTTTATGGATTTTACTATTTGCTCCATTTATTTTCAATTTTTGAAACCAAAATCGTTATAGTGTAGTAATAGTAATAAGAAAGCATATAGCTTCAATTTATTTAATACTTGTTCTGTGCCTACCCCAGTGCAAAAAAATTTATGTCCATATTTGCTTTGATTTTCACTAGAACTCTGTGAAGTATGTACATATACTAGTATTGATTTTATGGATAAGAAAACGAAGAATTAGAGGATTAAGTTTCCTGAGAAACTACAGGAATATGTTGAAAATTTATACCTTTCCTGTTTCCCAGACTCTGCTTTATACTCTGAGGGGAGACCATGCCCTCTGATTGAGGCCACTGTCTAGATTGAGGAGGAGGAAGTCTGGAAAAAGCCAAGGAAATGGCCCTAGGTTTTTTCTGGTATCATATGACAGATTTGAACACTAGGCATTACATGTCTTTCTTATACATGCTATATTGTGCAAGGCCAGAAGGATGCACATCTTTTCTTTTATGAGCTTAAACCCAAAATAAGAGAACACAAATGTCAACAGATGTAATAAAGTACTTATTTTTTGACATAAGAAGAGTAAGGATATAACAACAATAAAACAAGCAGAAGGAAAGAAGAAGAAAAGTACTGATTTAGCACCAACTGTACTTGGTACTTGACATATGCAGTATTTTGCTATTTATGACCACAAGTCCTGAAGAGAAAGGTGGACTTGTGGTTCTGCTAAACACCTCAAAGTATGATCTAGAAGGAGGTGGGCTATGACGTAGAGATAGTTGAATGATCTGAGAATAGAGGAAGGATTTGGAATTAGGAAAAGATGAAAAGGAAAGGAGAGGAGGAAAAAGGAAGTCAGCAGAAGGTTAAAGGTTAAAGTCCAGGATACCATGGAGAATAATGCAGAGAGTAAAACAAACAAAAATCCATGTTGGCACAGTGGCTAATGGACAGATTTTAGTTATGATAGAACATAACTTTTTTCCCACATAAAATGTATAGGGAAGCTTGCTTCTTGACAACTCAGGGATCATCACACTGTAGTACATGAATCCAGAGACTCATAGTGAGGATAAAGGGAGAAAAATATAATTTTCCCCTAGTCACATGACTACAAAATTAGATTTTTATTTCACAGATTGCAGATAGCTAAGTTTAGCTTCTGATACAGCATTTCCAATGAAGCTCAAAGGAGTGAGGGAAAGAGAGAAAACGACCAGAGGTTCTTGTAAAATACTGGCCTGTTTTTGACTGGCTGTCTAACTAGCTGAGTAGACCTAAACTGGCTCAGTAGTTCTCTTCCATACAGCTTAATTGGCTAGGAGGTTTCTGAATCTTCCATCTAGATCTTCCTTGATTCTAAGAGGCAGATTCAGATTAAGATGCGAAAATACTGCTACAGGGAAAATCCCTACCACCACGTCAGAAGTAGAAGCATTTTCAGTTTCTCCAGAATAATGGAAACTTATGGTGTCCCATTCATTGGACTAGGTCAACTTTTACATCCCAAACTACACAAGACAGAGCCCCTCTGGTTCACTTTCATCAAGAAGCAGTTGCATTATTATTCTTCATCCACATCTTTGCTTTCAGTTGGTTATTATGCAAACAAATTGGCAATTTGCTTTCAGTTGGCCATTATGAAAACATCTCCTACCACCTAAATATTTGCATTTACAGTTGAATGTTATTGAAATTTCCCAGTCTTTTTGGTGAAAGACTTTTTTTATATTTTTACTGTTTGAGATTCATTGAAGGTACAAAGATCTGCCCTGCTTGTGTTTGTTAGGTAAAGTCCCCCTTGTAATTGTGTCCTGCCTCCAAGAGGTGTGCTATACATGGTGACCCCCATTAACCCATCCTTCATTCCCCTATTCCTTCACCTTGTATTAGAATTGAGTACATTGGATTCTTATTTCTGCATTCCTGTGACACTTTACTAAGAATGAGTTCTAAATCAATCCAGGTTAATACAAAAGATGTAAAGTCTCCTTCTTTTTTAAAGGCTAAATAGTATTTCATGGTATACATATACCACAGCTTGTTATCCATTCCTAGGTTGGTGGGCATTTAGGTTGTTTATGCATTTTGGCAATAGCAAATTGAGCTGTGATAAACAATCTAGTTAAATGTCCTTACAATAAAACTATTTTTTTTTCTTTTGAGTAGATGACTAATTATGGGATTATAGGATGAAATACAATGTCTAATTTGAGTTCTTTGAGAATTCTCCATACTTCCTTCCAAAAAGGCTGTGTTAGTTTGCAGTCCCACCAGCAGTAAAAAAGTGCTCCCTTTTCTCCACATCCACGGCAGCATCTACAGCTTTGAAACTTTATGATGTGTGCTATTCTCACTAGGGTTGGGTGATATCTTAAGATAGTTTTGATTTGCATTTCTCTGATGATCAGGGATAATGAGCACTTTTTCAAATGTTTGTCAGCCATTCATCTATCTTGTCAGAGAAGGTTCTGTTCATATCTCTTGCCCAGAGATAGATGGGATTGTTCACTCTTTTTCTGTCAATTAATTTGAGTTCTCTACAGATTCTTGTTATCAACCCTTTGTCAGACTGATACCCTGAAAATATCTGTTCCCATTCTGAAGGTTGTCTTTTTGCTTTACTTGTGGTGTCCTTAGCTGTGCAGAAGCTTTTCAGCTTTATTAAGTCCCATTTGTTATTTTTTGTTGTTGCAATGGCCACTGAAGTGTTTGTCATAAAATCTTTCCCCAGTCCAACATCATCAATAATTTCCCCCACATTTTCTTCTAATATTTTTATCATTTCATGGTTTAGATTTAAGTCTCTTATCCATCTTGGGTTGATTTTTAAGGGGTGAAAGTTGTGGGTCCAGTTTCAATCTTTTATATGTGGTTATCCACTTCTCCTAGTACCATATGTTGAATAGGGATTCTTTTCCCCACTATATGCTTTTGTTTGGTTTATCAAAGATAAGATGGCAAGTAATAACTGGTTTCATTTCTTGGTTTTCTATTCTGTTCCATATATCTATGTCTCTATTTTGGGTTGCCAATACCATGCTATTTTTATTACTGTGGACTTGTAATATAGTCTGAAGTCTGGTAGGGTGATGCCTCCAACTTTGTTTTATTACTAAGAATACTATTAGCTGTATGGTTTTTTTTCTGGTTCTATATAAAATTAAGTACTATTTTTTCCAGTTCTTCAAATTATAATGTTGGTATTTTAATTGGGATTGCATTGAATCTGTAGATTGCTTTAGGTATAATAGACATTTTGACAATGTTGATTCTTCCCAGCCCAGAGAATAGTATGTTCTTCCATTTGTTAGTGTCTTCTGCAATTTTTTTTTCTTAGGGTTTCATAATTCTCTTTGAAAAGATCTTTCACCTCTTTTGTTAGGTGTATTCCTGTGTATTGCATTTTCTTTGAAGATACTGTAAAAGGAATTGTGTCTTTGATTTGCTTCTCAACTTGGCTGTTATTGGTATATACAAAGGCTATTGATGTGTGGACATTGATCTTATACCTTGAGACAGTACTGTATTTTATGATGACTTCTAGGAGTTTTGTGTTTGAGTCACTGGGTTTTTCTAAATATGAGATCATATCATCAGCAAAGAGGAAGAGTTTGACCTCCTTAGCACCCATCTGGATGTCCTTTTTATACTTCTCTTGCCTGATTGCATTGGCTAGAACTTGTTGAACAATAGGGGTGACATCCATGTCTGGTTCCAGTTCAAAGCAGAAAAGCTTTCAGTTTTATTCCATTAAGTATGATGTTAGCTGGTGGGTTGTCATAAATGGATTCAATCAGCTTAAGAAATGCACCACCTATGCCTATTTTCTTAAGTGTTCTTGTTAGGAAACAATGCTGAATTTTGTCAACTGCTTTTTCTGCACCAATTGAGAGGATCATATCATCTTTAACTTCTATTGATATGATGTATTAGATTTATGGATTGGTATATGTTAAACCAACCTTGCATCCCTTGGATGAAGCATATGTGATGGTGATATATACCTTTTTAATTAGTAGCTGCATTCTACTAGCTAAGATTTCATTGAGTTATTTTGCATTGATATTCATTATTGAAATTGGTCTGTAGTTTTCCTTTTTAGCTGGGTACTTTCCTGGTTTTGGAATCAAGGTGATGTTTGCTTCATAGAACATGTTGGGGAAGTTTCCTTCCTTCTCAATGTTTTGGAATAGTTTCTACAATACAAGTTAAAGCTCAACTTTGAAGGTTTGATAGAATTCCAATGTGAAGCCATCTGGTCCCAGGTTTGTTTGTTGTTGTTTTTATTATTATTATTATTTTATTGGAAGCTTTTTTTATTCTTTCTGTAATCTTCTTGCTTGATATCAGTCTGTTCAAGAGATCTATTTCTTCTTGATTATGTTTAGGAAGATCGTGCCGATTCCAGGTATTGGTCCATTTTCTCCACATTATCAAATTTCTGAGCATAAAGTTTTTGGAAGTAGTCAGAAATAATCTCTTGTATCTCTGTGGCATCAGTTGTTATTTCCTCCTTTTCATTTCTGATTGAGGTTATTAGAAATTTTACTTTTCTATTTCTGGTTAATCTGCCCAATGGTTTATCGATTTTATTTATCTTTTCAAAGAATCAATGTTTTGTTTCATTAATTTTCTGAATGATTATTTTATTTTCATTTATTTCTGATTTAATTTCGGTTACTTTTTTCCTTCTGCTAGGTTTGGGATTGAATTGCGCTTCCTTTTCCATTTCTTTAAGATGATTCATTAGGTTATTGATGTGTTCTCTTTCTGTTTTTTGGATGTAGGGACATAATGCAATAAATTTCCCTCCTAGGACTGCTTCTTCAGTGTCCCACAGGTTTTAGTAGCTTGTATCTTCATTGTTGTTATGTTCAAGGAAGTTAATGATTTCCTTTTTTATCTCTTCCTTGACCTTACAGTCATTCAGCATAAGAGTGTTTAATGACAAAACAGTGACACAAAATATAAAACTAACCAATGCACTTTCACAAAATAAGATGCAATGATGCAAAGATGCAATATAAAACTAACCAATGTACTTTGCGTCATTGATGCAGAATATAAAACTAACCAATGTACTTTCACAAAATAAGATGAGTAGAACTCCACTACACTTATCAATTATCTCAATAAGTGTTAATGGCACGAATTCTCCACTGAAGAGAAAAGGGCTAGCCAACTGGATAAAACAGTGCAAGCCATCCATTTGCCTGTAGGAAACGCACCTAGCCACAAAGGACAAGAGAAAACTCAGGGTTAAGGGATGGAAAAAAAAATTTTAGGCAAATAGAAATCAGAAAAAAAGAGTGGTTGCAATTTTACTTTCAGATACAAGTGGACTTAAAGCTACTAAAATCAATAAAGACAAACATGGACACTTCATATTGGTCAAGGGAACAATACCACAAGAAGACATTTCAATTCTAAGTATTTATGCACCCAACTTAAATGCTCCCATTTTTGAAATAGACCTTAATTAGTCTGAACAAAATGATATCCCATAACACCATAATAGCAAGAGACTTTAACACTCCTCTCCCAGAGCTGGACGGATCCTCTGAACAGACATCAAACAAAGATACAAGGGACTTAAATGTGACCATATAATAATGGCTTGACAAACATATACAGAACATTCCACCCCAAAGCTAAAGAATATACAATCTTCTCATCAGCTCATGGAACATTCTCCAAAAGAGATCATATCCCAGGACACAAAACTTCAACAAAAATAAAAGAATTGAAATTATATCTTGTATCTTCTCAGATCACACAATCTAGCTTGGGTATTTCTGTCTGATTTTAGCAAAATACCCAGTATTCATTTCCACATGCTACATTGTACTATAATTGACTGTGTTCTCTAATCTCACCTACCCATGTGAATTCCTTGAGCACAGGAAATGAATTTTCTTTATTTTCATGTCAGCAGATCCTAGTTTGGACCTGGTATAGAGTATGTGCATAGTATAACATTTTGAATAAACAAATTAATAGTAATTACTTTAGGTGCTAACAGACAACATATCAAATTCTGGAAAAAGAAATTTAGGAGATGTCTAAAGCTATCTAAGTAAACATATATATTTTAAGTATATTAAATTATAATGAGCATACAGAAAATTAGATGTATTATAAGTATGCATCTCAATGATTTTCATACTCTGAACTCATCTGTGAATTTAGCACTCAGATCCAAAAACAGAATATTAACAATACCCTACATATTTTCCAATTATGCTTGCCTCCCATTCCTATCCATCCCAAGGATAACCACTGCCCTCACTTCTCATGCATAGTTTCGTTTTGCATGCTTTTGCCAATATACAAATGCAATCATACAGTTGGTACTGTTTTATGTTGGCTTTTCACTCAATATTGTGTTTGTGTTAATCTATAGTGTTGCATACTTTTAATTCATAATGTATGTTAACCTCATAGAAAATCTCTATGTAAATACAAAGGACTGTTATTAACTCAATGCTGCATTTGCAGAGGATCATCTTGTTCCATAGCAATTAAAAATAACATCTTTGATTAGATGAAATCAAATATCTACTGGGATTTGCATTTATAATCTAGATGTATCATACTTCTTCTCTAATCAAAATTAGATTTTGACATGTTTCCAAATGTGTCAGGGGAAAGACAAATGCTAGTGTGCTACTTTTTTAAAGCATACTGGGTCATATATGTTTGATAGCATGTCAACACTTTCTTTAACAGTGTCCTAGTTTGTCAAATAATTGAGAAGGACAACAGGAAAACCAACATTTTTGATATCTCCAGTGTATTTCTGTAGTAATTATAAATATTTTTTATTTTAAAACATTAAGGGGGCACAAAAGTTTTTTTGTTACATGGATGTTTTATATTATATAATGCTTAAGTCAGGGTTTTTGATATGCCCCCCATCAGGATAGTGTTTATTTGCACCAAATAGGTAAGTTTTTATATCTCACTCCCCTGCCACCTTCCTCCTGTCTTGGTTTTCAATGTCCTTGATATCTCTTTGTGCCTGTATGTACTTAACATTTAGCTCCCACTTGTTAATGAGAACATGTGGTGTTTGGTTTTTCATTCTTGAGAAACTTCACTTTGGATAATAGTCTCCAGGTCCATCCAACTTGCTACAAAAGATAGTATTTCATTTTTAATATGAAAGATATCACTACATGGGAAGAATGAAGTTGTCCTTGGAACATGATTCTCCTATCCCTATATTATACACTTGGGAGAAGATTCTATGAAATTAAATAATTCAAAGTTAAAACAATTCAAGTCAAGGCTGTTGGAACTTTAAATTATTTTAACCTTGAGAGGAATACGGCTATGTAGCATGAGTTAAAAGGCATACAACTACAATTTCTGCCTTTTTTTCTGTAAATATTTAAGACCAAGTGGTGCCAGAGGTAAGACTTCTTCAGATCACCACCCTTTGGAATGTAGTAATCTGTAACTAATCAAACTGCTATGAAATATACACTGGTCTCATATGGAAAAATTTTTAATCTTGCTAAAGTTTCTTTGTCTCTGCCTACATAACAAAACCTTAACTTATCCACTTTGGAATGCAGGCCCATTTGTTTGGTGCTTTTGTCTATGGGTGGCTACCCACAAGTTTTGCACTCAAATAAATTTCATACTTAAGTATACTCTCTGAATCTCATTTTTTAAGGTTGACATTTAGGCAATCATGAAGGGACATGAAGCAGACCTCCAGCAATCTCCATCATTTCTGGGGCAACAGGAGCTTTGGTCACAGTACAAATGACTTTCAATGCATTTATGGGGTACAACATATGAAACCAATATATAATCACCCACACTTGCGTGCGAATGATAAAATGTAAATGACTTTTATTCAATGGAACCTCAATGGAGCTAACAGAGATTTGTTGTAGGCCCCTCTCTGGTTTGAATCTCCCAGTTTTAATTGAGAATGCCTACCTAATTCAATGTACCTGGAATTTAAGTGCTATTGCAAGACAGGCATTTCTTTTGTTATTCTCTAGAGATTATGCTAATTGAAGCTATGATTTTCGCTTTTCTCTGAGGTTAAAGTTTTGTTTGGAATTAGAGTTTTCCAAATGCCTTTCTCTCATTCAAAATGTTGTTCAGGAAGAAAGTTTTTCTCTGAAAAGAAGAAGTGAATCTTTATAACTTAAGCAAAGAATTTGTAATCTTTAAATCTGATGAGATTCTGAAGTTCAGTTCAATTGAGAAAATTTCTTTTTGAGTGACCAAATAATAAAAGGCTCTCTATGAGGATGAGATAATTCCTGAAGATAAGACATACTGTTCCTCTTGACCAGAAGGTACCTTAGATGACTCAGTTCTTACAGAAATGTTAGGCATTTTGAAATGATCTCACGGGAAATCCATTAAGGTGAACATACAGAGAAACTTGCATAATCCAGTGGGCACACATAAAAGCTGATCACCTGGTGCCTTAAGTTTCCATGTTTCTTGGGAAAATGAAGACATGTAAAATGAAAAAACTGATGCAGGTCCTCAAGGCAATTATACTTCATCGAAAACCACTTCCATTAGGGCTTTTCGGCCATTCAAGAAGGTCTAACTTATGGGCAATTGCATTTCTAAAATTGAGTTTTCCTTCTTACAGAGAGATCTAATATTAGAAACACCAGTTGGGGTCTCTCTCACCTTTTTTCCTCCACGAGAGGGACCCACTTTTAACTCTCCTTGGAAGTGCTCTAAATTTTCTCTTAACAAAAAAAGAAATAAGTGAAAGAAACACCAGTTGGATTTATGTTTAATACTTACATTGCCTTTTCATGAAAGTATTTAGAAAAATGGTCTCACATAACTTGTAAATACCCCAAATTACAGTGGTCAAAATGGGGTACCTTTGAAATATCTAAACTAGTTTATAGGCACTCATAATTAGAAAAAATTAGTCTAAATGAAACAAAAATCACCAGGAGAGCCATTTTCAATGGTACTTAGAAGTTTCTAAAAGAGGTTCTGATAAAGTCATTACTTTACAAGAGGAAAACAAAAGATTGCCCACAGAAATACCTAAGATGAGAAGAAAACCAAAAGAATGCCAAAATTTTTTCTCCCCCTCTATCAGCTTCTCTTACCTCTCTCTCCTTCTCCTCCTCCTACTGCTGTTCTGACTTCATTTTGGGGACACCTGTGTCCAGTAGAGATGAACATGCCTTGATTTCTGAATCATGGTCAGAAGTAGAACTTAAAGGCATAATTAAAGAATTCCTGGCTCCTCATCAAGACTCTACTGGATTTTCAAAAGCATTCTAATTAAACATTCAAACTTATGACACAAGCTTTTCTGATTTATAGCAATTGGTTCATGTGTTAGTGTCAGGAAGAAAGCCAAGGACTGAACAGCAAAGGCAAACTGGTGGAATCCTGGAACTTCCATAAATTTACTGAAGCATATTGTAAATGGGCCTACAATATTGCCAAATACTACATATTTACTACCTGTTATCCCCTTTAGCTTTCCTAAAGTACTAGTTAACTGAAATAAAATATAATGATGCCAACAAAGTCTTGACAAGTCTGAAATGTTATTCTACAAATAATTTCAAAGAACATTTAAACAATATTAAGGCCTATCAGAAGAAAGTTAATGCTTATCACCAAAATGATACTTTCCTTAACAAAAACTTTATAAATGGATTAGATTTAAAAAATGGCAATTATAATAAAGAGACAATGTCCCAATTGGCTTACCTCTTGAATTTGTGATATAGTACATTTTGCTGATCAAAAGGAAGAAAAGGAAATGGAAATTAAACAAAGAAGAAAAACAAAGATCAGGAGCTTACAACTAAACTACTATCCAACAAATCCATCACCCACATATAGCCTAATAAGTTCCAAAACTGATCCAATTTCCCACTTAGCAATTACTGCAAAAAGCCTAAATATTTAAAAAGGGATTATAGAAAACAGAAATAAAAAGAACAGCAATATCCTAAAGAAAAAGAAAAGAATATCTCAAGGACATCAAAGGGACCTTCTCTTTTCTCCTCAATAATGTATTAGGGGAAATTAAAATTAATTTAAATGAAAAAGAAACAGAAACAGAAGTTCTTAAGGATAGTGAAGCTATATAATCAGTGATAAATACCACCTTATTACAAGGTACCATTTCTTTCAGTAAGAAAACAATACAAATTGTGGATATAGCAAATATTCCTGTATATATAACCCTTACCATAGTCGTTCACCTAGGTCCCCCATGGCTATGGTCCCCAAACTCCAGGCCAGTAAGCAGCTGGAGGAGGTAAGCAGCAGGCCAGTGAGGGAAGCTTCCTCTGTATTTACAGCCACTCCCCATGGCTTGCATCACCACCTACTCTCTACCTGGCAGATCAGTGTGGTGGTTAGATTCTCATGGGAGCAAGAACCTTACTGTAAACTGTGCATGTAAGGGGTACAGGTGACATGCTCCTTATGAGAATCTAATGCCTGATAATCTGAGGTGGAGCTGAGGCAGTGAAGCTAGCACTGGGGAGTTGCTGCAAATACAGATTATCACTGGCAGAGTGGCTTAACTGCACAGAGATCATAATAAATCAATTGTTTGTACACTCATATCAAAACCCTATCAGTGAGTGGCAAGTGACAATGAAGCTGCATCTGGTGGCACACTTTATAGTGTGGCAAGTGAGCATCTTACTTCATTTGTAAAGCTGCATCTGGCAGAAGGATTTTCAGTGGCAAGGGAGTTAGTGTACTTCAGTTGTACAGCTGCATCTGGTGGCAGGTTTTAAGTCAAAAATCTGACACTTATTTTATTCTACACGCAGCTTTCACATTATTTTATTTACCACTTCCATCTGCACTGTGCACCCTCTTTCTCACACTGAGTACTTGTCTCAGTCACAGTTTTGGTAAGCCCACAAGCTAACCCTAGCAAAAATAAGTAGAAAATCAATTTTGCTGGAAAGCGTCTTTGAAAAGGAGAAAAGACTCAATGATAAGACAGTAGAAGAGTCTAAGATGGCCAACAAACTGAAAGCTGCATTTAAAACAACATACCAAGAGGCCTACTTAAATAATGAGTTCATTGCAACAGGTGATTCACATTCTCTAAGCCCACTTCGCATATATGTAGGGACTATCTACCAAAGCCATGAAACCTTCAAAACTGCTTTGCCACATGAAGACCAAGCATCCTGCATTTAAAAAGCCTCCGGAGCTTTTTGAAAGAAAATAAAAGTGAACACCAAGAACAGAAGCAATTATTGAATGCCACCCATCAGTTCTTCTAATGTGTCTGCACTGAGAACATCATTCTTTGTGGCTAAACACATTGCTAAAACTAATGGTGATGAGTTGGTGAACAGCTAATCCTGCCTGTTACTAAGAACATTTGCTGTGAACTTTTAGGAGAAGCTACAGTTCAAAAGGTGGCACATGTTTCTGTTTTGGTTGGCACCATAACTTGGTGAATTGATGAATTAGCAGTGGATATTGAGGTACAATTGTTAGGATTAATGAGTCACCATGGTGCAGAATCCAGGTTGATGACACTACTGATGTTGACAGCAACCCAACAATGCTTGCTTTTATGCAATACATATTTCAGGAGGATATGCACAAGAATATGTTATGTGTATTTTTGTTGCCAACCAACATCCCAGCAGCAGAACTGTTCAAGTCTTTGAAGGCTTACATAGAAGGAAAACTGAATTGGTCATTTTGTGTAGGTATATACACAGCCAAAGTGGTTGCTCTGTCTGCCATGATATTTTTATGGTTTCACTACTCAGGTCAAGTAACTTCTGAAAGTGAGTCTACAAACTATGTCTTCCATAGAGAAATGCTAGCTAGCTTAAAAATGTCACCTGAAGGGCGGTGCCTGTGGCTGAAAGGATTAGGGTGCTGGCCCCATATGCTGGAGGTGGCAGGTTCAAACACAGCTCTGGCCAAAAACTGAAAAAAAGAATGTCACCTAAACTAAATGTTTTGTAGGATGTGATTAAAATTATCAACCACATTAAAGTACATGCCCTTACCTCATGTCTATTAGTGCAGCTCTGAGATGGAAGCAGAACACACATGTCTTCTCTTAGACATTGAAGAAAGATAGCTTTCCAAGGGTAGATCATTGACCAGAGTTTTTGAGTTATGAAAGCTACTGCAGAGACTTCTTTTAAAAAAACAGTCACTAATGGCAGCACATTTCAGTCACGTAGAATAGTTCACAAAACATGTTTACTTGTGTGACATACTCAACTTGCTCAACAAACTCAAGTCTGTCACTTCAGAGGAGAACAACTGTGTTAAAGTCGGCAGATAAAGTGCTACATTCAAAGCTAAATTGAATTATGGGGTCACAAGTGACCCTTGGGATTTTTGACATGTTTCAAATATAAGCAGAGATTTTCTAAGAGACTGAGGCAAGGCCTTCTTTCTCCCAGCTGTTACAAGATCACCTATTTCAGCTTTCAAAAGAGTTTGAGCATTACTTCCCAGCCACAAAAGATCCCCAAGCAAGGAAGGAATGGATCTGCAACCTATTTGTAAATGAGCCAGGTGAATCAACTTTGTCCATGGGAGAAGAGGAACAACTGCTTTAGATCGCAAATGATGGTGGGCTTAAAAGTATATTTGAGACAACTTCCAGTCTGTTCTGGATTACAGAAAGCCAAGGAAGACTATCCTGAGATTACCACAAACACACTGAAAAGCTGTCTTCCATTTCAAACATCCTATTTTTGTGCAGCAGGGTATTCTGCAGTGAAAGCAACCAAAATGAGAATACAGAGTAGAATGGACATAACAACACACTTTAGCCGGGCGTTATGGCAGGCGCCTGTGGTCCCAGCTACTTGGGAGGCGGAGGCAGGAGACTCGCTTGAGCCCATGAGTTGGAGGTTGCTGTGAGCTGTAATGCCATGGCACTCTACCCAGGGGGACAGCTTGAGGCTCTGTCTCAAAACAAAAACAAAAAACAAAAAAACAACACACTTCAGGTGTCACTGTCTCCCATCACTCCAGATGGGACTGTCTAATTGCAGGAAAACAAGCTCAGGGCTTTCACTGATTCTGCATTATGATGAGTTGTATAATTATTTCATTGTGTATCAAAATGAAATAATAATAGACATATATTGAATGAAAAATGTAATGTGCACAAATCATTTCAAAACTATCTCTATCCCCCCACTCCTGGTCTATGGAAAAACTGTCTTCCATAAAATCATCCCCTGATGCTAAAAAAGTTGGATACTGCTATCCTACTGGGAACACATGTTTTCTTCTTGGTTCCCTCAACCCCCATTCACTCGACAAAGAAAGACACTTTAGAAATATACAATACTCATACCTATTTTTCTGAAAAGGGGAAATGTATTTGCAAACAGAATACAAAATAGAATTATTAGGTTCAAAAAATTTTTTGAAATCAGATCCTCTTAATTTACAAATTGTAATTCATATTGTCATGGAGGAAATTAAATTGTTAAATGACGAAGAATTATAAGAACCATTAAAAATAATAACTGATCAATTTTTGTCAAAATCCTGCACCAATAATAAAAAATTTTACTTGGCTACCCCAATCAAAATTCAAGTAGATTCATAAAAACTTTTTCTAATCTTTAAATGATATCCTATAAGATCAGAAATCTTGTAAAAGATAAGACTTATACTTTTGAATTATATGAAAAAAGGCTTGACTATTCTCTGTACAATCCCATACAGCACTCTCATTCTCCCTGCAAGAAAGTCAAATGACAAATGGTGGAGATTTGTACATGATTTGAGAGCAATTAATAGCATAGGCATTCCTGGGTACTGAACCTGCAAACATTGTTGGCTGCCATGTCAAGGAAACATGAGGTGTTTACTATAACAGGCTTAGGTACTACATTGTTTAGTATTTCTGTGGACTGTGGACAAATTATCAATTTCTCTTGACTGTCACTTGGGAAGATAGACAATACACGTGGATAGTCATGGATATTCTGAGAGCCCAACTTTTTTTTTCACAAATTTAAAAGTAGACCTTTTGGATGTTTACTTTCCTAAGAATAATGTTTCTCAATACATTAAGTAGACAATTTACTTTTCTGTTCAGGAGATAAGCAAGCCTCCACAGAGAATGGAATCTATTTATTATAAGAATTAGTTTCAAAGGGACACAAGGTCTCAAAGGAAAAAGTTCAGTTCCATAAAAATCAAGCAAGATATTTAGTTCACCTAATATCAAAGGAAGGCCTTTTTATCAATCCAGATAAAATAAAAGGAATATTGACCTTCCTTACCCTCCAAACTAAGAAACAACTGAGAGGATTTGGGCAGTTAGCCAGATACTGCTGAAACTAGATTCCAAACTCCTCCTTGAAAACTAAACTTTTATATATTCTTCTAAAACAAGATAAGCCAGAATAGATGCCCTGGAATGAATGGAGGAAAATAATTGACATTGGAAGAAATTAAAAACAGTTGTATAGATGCCCCAGTATTAGGGTATCCACATTATGACATTTCATTTTCATTGGTCATGAAAATCAGGGAAACGTCTTAGATGTTCTTACTGAAAAACTGGAGATCAAGAGAGACCTATAGAATTCTATGGTCAACAACTGGACCCTGTGGACAAGATTATCACCTTACATAAAAGCCAAAACCGCTACTGCCATATTAATAAAAGCAACCAAAGAAATAATGATGGAATCTCCCCTATCTTTGTTCCACATTAATAGAAGTGCTTCTAAACTTGCATCACCTTTAACATTATTCAGTAAGTAGACTGGCTTCCTATGAAGTTTTTCTTCTTTCTCTTCCCCATAGTACAATCGTCAAATGAAAAAATAAAATCTAAATTCTGCCACATTCTGCCCCTGCCTTCAGATAAAATGCTGTGTTATTATATAATCTTAACCACCCAGCTGGTTTCTCCTAGGATGAATCTGAAAGAAATTCCATCCCCTTACTAACACTGATGTTATTTGGTTTACAGATGAAACTTACTTAAAGGATACATCTGGAATTTACTATGCAGGTTATGCTATAGTATCTTTGACAGAGGAAATAGAAAGGTCTTATCTTCCAGGAGTGACCTCAGTTCAACAGGAAAGTTAACAGTATTAATTACAGCCTGTTGATTGGCAAAATAAATAACTATTAATATACAGTAGTTATAGCAGTTATGCTTTCAGAATACTTCATGACTTTGGAATGCTATGAAAACAAAGAAGATCTCTAACCTCTTCTAGTCCGTCAGTTCATAAAAATTTCACTCCTTGTTTCAGAATTATCAGAAGCCATACCATTGCCAAAATCATCACCCATCATCAAAATTTCAAGCTTTTCACAGTAAGACACTCCAGAAAACAAGGGAAATCAATTTACAGTACAGGAAAAAGAGCCACCCTAAATTTATTTGAACAAAAAAGCTAACCTATTTTCATTTTAAAGATGCACTTGATTTTGATATAAAATTAGTTCAGTCCAAATCTCCAAAAGCTGAATGAAAAAACTGGGAAACAAAAGGGGGAATATATTCTTCTGAGATTGGGTTATGGACCAAAGAGTCTACCCATACTTTTAATTAAATTATAGTCATCTTAACTTATATACATGACCTATTTCACTGGAACCCTGATAATTGCTTATTAGAAACTTTCTCCAACTATTGTTCATAAGGTATATAGTTGCTGCCATATCTGCTCAAAACATAATCCAGGGGACCCTATATACATAGTTGTCAAGGTCATTTTCCCTTACCAGAGTCCCTTTAGAGCAGTGGTTCTCAACCTGTGGGTCACAACCCACAGGAACTGTATTAAAGGGTTGTGGCATTAGAAAGGTTGAGAACCATGGCTTTAGAGGTTTAGCAACTAGATTTTATTTACCTACAACCATCACAAGGATACAGTATATTTTAAGATGGTTTTATATTTTCTCATTGGGTAGAAGTATTTCCATGTAAAGAGCAACAGCCTTAGTGGTAAATAAAATTATCTTAAGAGAAAATTATTCCAACTTGGGGAGTTCCTCAAGAACTTCAAAATGACACAAGTACTCATTTCACTGTTCAAATAATCTACTCAGTATGCGAAATCTGGCCCATTCTCCAAATTTCCATTGTGGCTATCATCCTTACTAATTGGATAAGTGAAATGCAAAAACCAACACAAAACTCAATTGATAGAAATAACTGAGATTTTCAAAATTCCTTGGCCCAAAACACTTTCACTGATTTTGCTTACCCTAAGATTGACTCCTTTTGATAAACACCAACTGTCTCCATTTTAAATAATAACAGGCAGACCTATGAAATTATCTCCAGGAAATTGTGAATCTATGATATTAAAAGAAGATATGTTGTATTATTGCAGCAGCCTCATGAAGCAGTTAACTAAAGATTTTCATTTAGTAAAAGACTCTTTCCCCAGTGAGCTCCTCAGAGAGGAAAATACCAAGGACATGGACTACAACCAGGAGATTGTGTCTATTGAAACCAACATCTTGTAACAGACTTATTCCAACCAAGCTAAAAGGGAACTTATCAAGTGCTCCTAACCAACCATTTTGCTACTAAGTTTAAGGAATAGATTCCTCAATACATCACTCATTGAATGAAAACCACTTTGCCAATTTGGATTTCATCTCAAACTGATGATCTAAAATTGGAATTTTCCAGAACAAACAAGGATGAGAATAAGAGGTATCTGAGCCAGCTTTCCCAAGACATCAGACCAGGCCTATACATACATCTCAACAAACACTTAATATTAATAATCACAAATGAACTTTACAAGTTTCTACTAATTTTCTTTCCTTTTGTCTCTAGTTCTTATGTGTGCTCACTACTATCTCCAGCTGCTGCCCATGAAGCAAATGTCTTTCTACAGTAGGCTCAAAACTATGCTAATAGATTACAAAATGAAACAAAACAAAACATTTGTTAGGTATGTGGCCTTATGCCCCCTTCCCATGGTTCTGGCCTACTATGGCTGGTAACTCCTTTCCAAGGAAAAGATTAGATAGAATATTAAAAATAGATTTGTGTTTCTCAAGAACAGACACTGGTGTTCAACATTAGTATGATTAAGATGATGTGCAACACAGGCCTATTCACAATAACTTCGCAAAGTGGAGGGAATGGGAAAAGCTTTTTAGTGAAAGAAAACAGTTTGTTAGCTTTAATGCTGGTGCTGCCCAACTGAGAGATAAAACAGCTCAATTTCAGGAGAATATAACACACATTTGGATGGATTTATCTGTCTTACCCCCTCTTTTCATCAGCTTAGTCAGCTCTGCCCTTTATGAAGGGGTCAAAAGAATCACACTAATGATACATGGCCCAATAGCACTAGAGATAGCAGCTTGACACCCAAAGAACAGGATATCTATACAGCTTTGTTGGTACAAAGTACTTATTGGCATGTCAGAATGGTCATAATGACACAGTATTTACTGGCTTTATTTTTATTTTTTTATTAAATCATAGCTGTGTACATTAATGCAGTCATGGGGTACAATGTGCTGGGTTTATATACAATTTGAAATATTTTCATCAAACTGGTTAACATAGCCTTTACGGCATTTTCTTAGTTATTGTGTTAAGACATTTAAATTCTACATTTAGTAAGTTTCACATGTACCCTTGTAAGATGCACATTAGGTGTGGTCCCATCAATTCCCCTCCCTCCACTCCCTTTCCCCATATTCTTGGGCTATAATTGGGTTATAGCTTTCATATGAAAGCTATAAATTAGTTTCCTAGTGGGACTGAGTACATTGGACACTTTTTCTTCCATTCTTGAGATACTTTGCTAAGAAGAATATGTTCTAGCTCCATCCATGTAAACATGTAAGAGACTTTCTTTAAGGCTGCATAATATTCCATGGTGTACATATACCACAATTTATTGATCCATTTGTGGGTCAATGAGCACTTGGGCTTCTTCTATGACTTAGCAATTATGAATTGGGCTGCAATAAACCTTCTGGTACAAATATCTTTGTTATAATGTGATTTTTGGTCTTCCAAAAATATACCTAGTAGAGGAATTATAGGATTGAATGACAGGTCTATCTCTATTTACTAGCTTTGAATGGAACCTCTTGGCTACTTGGCAGTAATCTATGGTCATGGTTACTCCAGGTTGGTTAGGCCAGTTTTCTTTAGGTTATTACTGGCTGAAAGTGTTAAATAGTTCCTACCCTTTCAAAACTTGCAAATGTTCCTCATTTATAACCTCATTGGGTTCTGTATACCATTGTCATGAGCATTTAGCTTCCATGTTTCTACCACAATTGGGTATTGAGGATATCATTTGGCATGTGGAGACTATAACCAATTATAGAAAAAGGTCCTAAATGATATAGTCTCATGGGTATCTCATTATCAAGCAATGAAATTACTCTTATTAGAAAGGCTGTATTACAGAACCATATGGCTATAGACACAATCATTACAGTACAAGGGGGAACCTGTACTATTATAAAAACTGATTTTTATGTCTATATCCAAGATGAATCTACATCCCAGATAGACACCACTTAAACAATAGCAGATATGAAAACCCAAATAACTAGCCATTCAGATCTAACACCATCTCTAAGTGACCAGCTAAGCAGCTGGTTTGGAACCTGGAGAACTTAGTAGCAAAAGCTATTACTTATTCTAGAAATCATAATCACATGTTGTGTTTTGAACTGTTTTTGTCTTCACTGCTGCTGCAGCATTCGTTTACAATGGAGTTAATGTACAACCAAAAAAAAGCATAGTAATGATTACCAAAGAGTTGCCATAACTGAAGATGCAGTCATGTAGATTAACTCAGGCCACAACATCATTTTCGTTGTGTTGTTTTAAATTTGGACTATACATCAGCAGCTTTAGAGTCTGACAAGTTTCCTCCACTGTGGGGGAAACACTCTAAGAATGAACCTCCCTCGTGACATGAGACTAAGCTCCTGAACATAAAAGGAGCCAGAGTCATTTGAGTTCATGTATGATGCTTTTTTGAATGATTTTTAATGAAAAAGAAGTGTAAAATTAAGTAATTCAAACTTAAAATAAATCAAACTTAAAGCTGTCGGAACTTTAAAGTATTCTGACCCTTGAAAGGAACGTGGCTATGTAGCATGAATCACATGGCATACAGCTGCAAGTTCTGCCTTTTTTTTTTTTTTCCTGTAAATAATTAGAAGCAAGTTGCACTGGAGCTGACTCACTCTGATCACTGCCCCTCATTACAGAGTAATAAAGCAATCTCCCTTGGAATATAATAATCTGTAACCAATGAAATTCCTATAATGCACTGGTTTTATATGGAAAGTGTTTTAATCTTGCTAAAATTTCTCTGTCTCTGCCTATATATATGAAATCTTAACTTCTCCACTTTGGAACTCTGACCTCATTCAGTTGGTGTTGGTATCTCCCAAATGGCTATACTCAAATTTTGTGCTGAAATAAACCCAATACCTAATCAGATTCTCTAAATTTCACTATTTAAATTTCATACTTGCAGGAGACTGCTGAGAAGACTTCTGGATTGATGGAGCAAAGGACTTTGAAACCTTAATGAGGAGGGGAGGATAGGTAGAAATAGAAACAAGAAAACCTGTCCTTTTACAGTTTTTAGTTGCTTGCTATTTTGAAAAAGGTACAGATTTGAATTCCACCTTCTTTTGTTCTTGGAAATCACTCAAACGAGTCTTTTGGTTAGGCCTAAGTAAAGCAAAGATGCACTTCTGACTGATTAGAAAAACCTTTGAGAGATTATGGCTATCTTGAAAGAAATTGCTCTTCACTAATACATAGAAAGCTACCCATGTTGCACGTACACATATAGCTCAGAAGACTGTTTCTTCAGAGGAATGTCTTTCCTTTGGAAGTATTTGGGGTTATTGTGCCAGCAAATCACTATGTGTTCTTGTGGTGATATGTGTTTTTTTGTTTGTGTGTGTGTGTGTGTGTTAATATGGCAGCTTAGGAAAAAGCAGTTGGAGAGGATTTTGTAGAAAATGGGGGTCAAAGAATACTACTTTATATTGTTGAATAATAATTTGAGAAACAAAGGTGATAAGTGGTAATTCTGTCCACTTCAGAATAGATTCCCACCTCACTCTGGCACTCCCAAATATCAGAGGTTATTAGGCCCTACAGAGACATTGGCACATGCTCTTTTTACCAAAAAGTCTCTTGCTCTCTGTAATACTTTTGCCTTCTCAGATTTCAGCTCTATTTTAAATAACTAACCATAACTATGGCCTTATCTGAATACCTCCTATTATATCTCATACAAACATATATTATTTTTCTTTATAGTACTCATCACAGACTGTTATTATACATTTATTTGAAAGTTTATTTATTTAATGTATTTCCTACTTTTCCATATGCTCTATGGTAGTGGAATTATATGTTAATGTTCATAAAATAAGTGCTTAAAATTTTAATTTCTAGTTAAGAATATTTGGTGGAAACAAGTTGGCTGACCAGAGACACCAGTTGCCAGATATTCTCAGAAATAATGAAATATTTTAGATGAAAAGGAAATAAACAAGCAAACAAATAATCACAGATCAGGTGTAATTTCAGGAAAAACCAGAACCTATAAGAGATTCCACCAGAAGAAGTTGTAGAACAGAACAAGAAGGAGCAAGATATCTGCAGAGTTCAAATCCTGACAGATTTGGAGTTGAGTGAAAGGGTAGGTAGAGCATCCTTAAATTTCTTTCCCACTCTGCTAAATCTTTGACAGTTAGCAGGCTCCGAAGCTGGAGCATTTCTACCCTCATAAGTCAAAAAGCTGTTGACACTACTGAAATAGGAGTTTCTTGAGGAAAAAGCATCAGGCTGCCAGTCCCTTTGGTGTCGTTTTCTGCCACTACAGATGTGAGCCAACATGATAGGTGCCATATTGCTTCTCTACCCACTGTACACCTTTGTCCTCCCCACAGGGCTTCAGCCCCTCAGTCTTCATCTTGCTCTTTCCCACACAAACATTTCTCAAGCCCTCCACAATATGTGGGAGCCAGAGGGAGCTGGTGGAAATTAAACAACCTATTTCTGAATGAATATTCAGTCACTAATGAAATTAAGATGGTAGACAAAGGACTCCTCAATTCCTTAAACTCCTTAACACAGCCATAAAGAGGGATGAATTAAGGCATTTTGCAATAATTTGGATGGAAGTGGAGACCATTATCCTAAGTGATGTATCTAAAGAATGGAAAAACAAACACCACATGTACTTGCTATTAAATTGGAACTAATCACATAAATAGAAGCAAAAACAAAGACCATATGATCTCAGTAGATGCAAAAAAAGTATTCAACAAAAGTCAGCATCATGTTCTGATAAGAACATTTAAGAAAATAGGCATAGATAGGACATTTCTTAAACTGATAGAAGCCATCTACAACAAACCCACAGCCAATATCATACTGAATGGAGCAAAACTCAAAGTATTCCCACTTAGAACTGGAACCAGACAAAGATGCCCACTATTACCACTACTACTCAACATAATGCTAGAAGTTATAGCCAATGCAATCAGACAAGAGAAGGATATCAAGGATACTCAAGAGCGGACAGAGGAGGTCAAACAATAAAAATACTTAGAAAATTCTAGAAATTCAACCATAAGTCTCCTGGAAGTGATCAAGAAATACAGTAATGTCTCTGGATATAAAATCAATATCCACAAATGAGTAGCCTTCGTATCTGTCAATAATAACAAGCTGAGAATCAAATTAAAGACACATACCCTCAATAGTAGCGTCAAAGAAAATGAAATACCTGGGAATATACCTGATAAAGAATGTGAAGGATCTCTACAAAAAGAACTATGAAACTCTGAGAAAAGAGATAGCAGAGGACATTAATTAGTGGTAGAATATACCATGCTCATGACTGGGAAGAATCAATATTGTTAGAATGTCCATACTACTCAAAGTGATATACAGATTTAATGCAATCTCCATGAAAGCACCAACATCATACTTTGAAGAGCTTAAAAGAATAGTTCTTTGTTTCATATGGAACCAGAAAGAAACCTGAATAGCCAACACAACTCTAAGAAATGAAGGAGGCATCACTCTACCAGACTTCAGGTTATACTTTAATTCTATAGTTATGAAGACAGCATGGTATTGGCTCCCAAACAGAGACATAGATCTATGTAACAGAATAGAAAACCTAGAAGTGAAATCATCCACATATCACCATCTGATCTTCAATAAACCAAACAAAAGCATACACTGGGGAAAAGAATCCCTATTCCATAAATGGTGCTGGAAGAACTGGATAACCATATGTAAAAGACTGAAACTGTATGCTTACCTTTCAGCGCTTATAAAAATTGACTCAAAATGGATAAAAGATTTAAATCTAATACACAAAATGATAAAAATTCTATAAGAAAGTGTGGGGAAACTCTTGACAATATCATCCTGGGGAAAAAAATTATGAAGACCCCCTTGGCAACTGCAGCAACACCACAAATAAATAAATAGGACATGATCAAGCTAAAAAGCTCTGCACAGCTAAGGATATAACAACTAAGACAAACAGACAACCTTCAGGATGGGAGAAGATAATTGCATGTTATGAATCTGACAAAGGGTTGATAACTAGAATCTAGAAAGAACTCAAACAAATCACCAAGAAAAGAGCAAACAACCCCTAATTACAAGTGTGCAGGAGACATGAACAGAATCTTTTACCAAGAGGACAGAATGGCCAACATGTGAAAAAAATGCTCATCTTCCCTAATCATCAGAGAAACACAAATCAAAACTACCTTGAGATATCACCTGCCCCAGTGAGAATAGCCCACATTACAAAGTCCCAAAGCTGCAAATGCTGGTAGGGGAGAGGAAAGACAGGAACAATTAAACACTATTGGTATAACTACAAATTAATACAGCCCTTTTGGAAAGTAGTATGGAGAATCCTCTAAGAGCTAAAAGTATACCTACCTATGATCATGCAATCCCATTACTAGGTTATCTACCCAGCAGAAATCATTTTACCATAAGGACCATTGCACTAGAGTTTTATTGCAGCTCAATTTACAATTACTAGTTGTTGGAAAAAAACCAAGTGCCCATCAAGTCATGAAAGAAATACTATTCTGTCATGAAGAAAGACAGAGACTTTACATCATTTATTTTTACCTGGATGGATTTGGACAATATCCTCCCAAGTAAAGTATCACAAGAATGGAAAAACAATATCTCAATACTAATACGAAACTAGCAGATGAACACATCCACTCCTCTAGCCAGCATGTAAGAGGCATAATAGCAACATTGTTTGTTATTTCTTTCACAGATATATTCATAGAATGCAGTACCAAATGTATTATATAGTATACTAAATAAATAAATTAATGGGTATCATATTCATAGTAATGATGACTAAGCTCCTTCAAGTACAAGTACTTTTGGTCACAGAACATGTACTTGTGGGAATGAGAGACCAAGAGGTGAAATATATCAGAAGCCCCATGAGGTCTGTAGCTGACAGACTGGTTCAATAGCACATGTGAGATATCTGCTTAAGGGCTTCTGAAAATACCTCAGGGTGCTTTCTAGGGTGAACTCAGAGTTCTGCAGAGGGTAAGAACAAAAACTCTGGGTTATTTGCGCTACTGTGAATTGATTTGTACCAAGTAATTGGGACAATTTAGTAACTTTGACTTATTCTTCAAGGTAGATATTATTTTTATTTTTTAAATGAAAAGAATAGAGGTAAGACTAATTAATTTCTCCCAAACCATTATACATCTTGTAAATAGGAAACTGAGTCCTGAACTCTGGCTTGTCTATTTCCAAAGCCCATGCTTTTTCTATTATGTTCTTCTACGTTTATAAGAGAAAGTTATGTGAATTAAATGTTACATGTACTGGGTCAGTAAAACATGCCAGTGATGTTTCGAAGGGAGAGATTCATTCTATGTGATATAACTAGAAGAGAGTTTCTAGTGGATATGAAATGTGAACTGAACCATAAGGATGAAGGATTGCAACAACAAAAAAAAATAGTAGGAAGGAGGCAGGAGCATGGAAGTGGTAGCAGTGAAGTAGACATGCATTCCCCAACCCCTGGGCCACTGACTAGGACTGGCTGCAGCCTCTTAGGAACCTAGCTACACAGCAGGAGGTGATAGTGGGTGAGTGAGCAAAGCTTCATCTTATATACAGCCACTCCCCCAATGCTTGTATCACTGCCTGAGCTCCACCTCCTGCCAAATAAGGGAGGACATTAGATTCTCATAGGAGCATAAGCCCTGCTGCAAAACTGTGCATGTGAGGGATCCAGGTTGCACACTCCTTATGAAAATCTAATGCTTGATGATCTGAGGTAGACATATAATGTGTTTGAATCATCCCTAAACTATCCTCTTCTCCCCCTACCAAAGTCTGGGGAAAAAATTGTCTTCCATGAAACCAATCTGTCCCTGGTGTCAAAAAAGTTGGGAATTGCTGGATTAGAGGAAGTACAGCAAGGTGTCAGAAAATAAGCAAGGATATAGCATAGCATAAATACAGGAGTTTAAAAGAGAGCAGTCAACTTATCAATAGAAAGTGGAAAGAAAAATGCTAAAGAAAGACACATTAATTATATAAGATTATAATTAGGTCAATAGAAAAACTCTCAATAGCAATAAAATATTCTGGAAAACAATGCTACAAAGTAAGAAAACAGACTTACGTTAGTTTAGAATACTCATTCAAGATTTAGGACAACATTTTTTAGATATACAACAACTAAGAGAATTTATCATACATGTATCCATTTTGATATCCTTTACTATTAAAAGATTTACTTTCACACAACAAAAATTAAAGCTAAAGGGAAGGACTGGGATGCAAAAACAAAAATGAGAAAGTGAGAAAAAATGAAAATATGTTGGCAAATCTACCTTTTTTTCACTAAAAATAATAACTTGCTCTGTGATTCTTTAAATATTTAACTAAATTTCTTAGGAAAAGAAGGGGTGCAGTTCAGAAGACTATTTAAGCAAGCTGAGATTTTTGCCTTCTCCTTAGGAAGAAGATAAAGGTATTGAATAATTTTAGACTTTGTTAGAAAAAAACAGGTGGTTAAGAATATATGTTACAAATTTAAAATTACAATTACAAGATTATAGATAGAAACTCTGACTTCCATAACAGGAGCAGAAAAAAATTATCAATCCAACCTAAGGCAGAAAATGAAGAAAGCAAATAAAAAATCGTGGTGAACCTCTTACTTCTTTTTCTTGTTCTTCCTGAACAATTTAGACTTAAGCCAATTAGGTGGGGAAGCACAAGGTTGAAGTCCATGGTTAGAGGGGACATCTGAGGCCCAGAGCTGGGTATCAGAATATGAGAAGGAGAGGAGTTTGTGGAAGGTTGGGAGTTAGGAGAAGCCAGGGTTATAGAACTATCTGCTCTGCTTTTATCCCTTCTCTATCTACTGAGAAAAGCTATCATATTCCTTTTCTCAGCACTTTGAGGTAAAGGGAATGGCTTGCTGGTATAACCTATTGGAAGTCAAACCTTCCAATGTGCCCAAAACTTTCATAAGTTAAAATTCATGGTTTTCCATTTTAAAGTGACTTCCCACTCTTAGCTCAGCAGTTAGGGCGCTGGCCACATGTATCAAACCCAACTCGAGCCTGCTAAACAAACAAAAAATAGCTAGGGGTTGTGGTGAGTCCCAGCTACTAGGGAGGCTGAGACAAGAGAATTGCTTGAGCCCAAGAGTTTAAGGTTGCTGTGAGTTGTGATGCCACAGCACTCCATTAAGGGTGACATAGTGAGACTCTGTCTCAAGAAAAGAAAAAGTGATTTCATTCTCCCAATTATCTCTCAAATAAAAGTGTTAGCTGAATTTTCTAGCTGATGGAAGCTATCTGGAACAAAAAAATCAAATTTTCACCCTATTCTTCCAATTTAGGGCAAGTTATAGTGGCATGTACTTGAATCACCATCCAAGAATAAGATAAAATTACAAGCTATGACAACCACTATCATTTAAATCTGTAGTGGGAACAAAAAGACCCCAAAGTCTGAGTTGGAACCTTGGGGAAAAGGAGGCATGAGGAATATTTGAAATGTAAGCAAAAATGTAACTCACCTAAATTAGAAAATCTTGTAGAAATTATTAGAAAAAGTGGATCACTTATAAAATGTCATGTGAAAGGCATTTGTAGACGTATGCTTTTAGTCTCTCTCTGAAATGGCCTGACAGGTTCATGGAGAAGATGACACATGAGTTCAGGTTTGATGGATCAGTAGCAGTTTGCCAATAGTTGAAAGGAAAAAAGAGTATCCAAGGTCAAGCCAATAGTAAATACAAACCTTGCAAAGTTATACGATGTCTGAGTGATAGGCATAGCTAGAGGGTAGCAAGCTGGCTGCAAATAGTTTCTTAGTGGCTATTTCTTAGTGACTAATGTTTAATGAATGAGGATTCGTCTTGCCTTCTCTGCGGTCCTCTGGGATGAAACTGTACCAGAAATTCAATTTTTGAAAACTTAGCTTTGTTCAATTGTGCTCTCTGTCTTCTACTGTTTTTGTTTGTTTGTTTGTGGCAAAGTTACTTTTCACCCTATGTAGAGGATAGGTGCAAGACTAGAGTTAGAGAGACTGACTTTAAGGGGTTCTTGAAAACCCAAGCAAGAGATAAGGAGAGTCTAAAGTAGTGTGGTGGTAGTGAAGAAGGAGAGTGAATTGATATAAGAAATGTTTGAAAAGCAGAATCACAGAATTAGAATGACTAATAGTGTGGCAAGAAATGAATCTTTCTTTTTTATTGTTTATTTATTTTAATGTTATCTATTTTTTTGACAAATAAAATTTATACCTATTCATAATATACAACATGATATTTTGATAGAGGTACACATTGTTGAATGGCTAAATCAAGTTAACTAATATATTATTAATGCACATATTTATCAATTTTTTATCAATCTACCCTCTTAGTAATTTTCAAATACACAATACATTGTTGTTAACTATATAATAGTAGTTCTCCATTATCAGCAGTTTTTCTTTCTGTGGTTATAGGTACCTGTAGTCAATTGTAGTTTGAAAACATTAAATGGAAAATTCCAAAAATAAACAAATGTTACTGTTAGAAAGATGAGGAATTAGAAGGTTTTGAGTTAGCTGTAGGAGCTCAGAGGAGCGAGATTTCCCTGCAGGCTCTTCATAAGCCTTGTGCTATAAGAATAAATTCAGAGAAACAGACATGAGGAAGGCCATTTTAGACAATGGGAATGGAGTCGGCAAAGGTTTAAAGCAGGAATGTACATGGTATTTTCAGAATAATTACAGCTCTTTTTAATAGGAAATATTTTATTGGTATCCTTAATGCCTAGCACAACATATAAAATGAGTAAACACTCAGTAGATGTTTATTAAGCAAATGAAAACATTTTTTCAGTAGGATAACTCTTTAGATAAAGGGTAGTAAAAATGATGCTAAATAAATGTTGGAAGTTATAATGTAAAGAGCCTGGAATGTCAGGAAAAGGAATGGACTTTCTCTTATAGGCAAACAGCCATTAACTTATATGACCTCTTATAAGCGGAACTGTATCTGACCAAAACTCAACTATAAAAAATCTGTTAGTATTCTATTTAAGCTTAAAATTTATTCATTTAACTCATATTACTGAACAGATACTCTTCACTCATGCTTTGCCTGAGAGATAGATAGAGCAGACAATAATCATCTATCAAAGAACTCATGAAATTTAGTGAGAAAACAGGCATATAAACAAAAATTACAATGTAATATGAAAAACAATAATAAAGGCAATAGTTGCTGGGAATTAAAGGCAGAAAGTTTATTTCAAGCAGAAGGAATGGCATGTGCAAAATCATGTAGGTATTTACAAATAGGTGAGTCTCAAGAGTTTACAAAAGAGTACAAATTCCAGTTGGAGAAAAAAGAAATGTCATCCTAAATACACATACAACATATGTGTGTATGTATGTATGTATATATATTACAAATAATACATATAGATATTTAAATACATGCATATACATATATATAATAGCAAATTTATCTGAAAATACAATAGAAATTCCATAGTTGACTACCTGCCACATTGACCACCTCAAGTGGACCTAACTTGCATAGAATGGACATGAAGCACATGTACCAAACAATACGGTAGGCCTAGTGACTTTGTTGATCAGTTTTGTTACAGTCCTTTCAGTGGTGAATTTACAGAGTTTGTACTGTATATTGACATTTTCAAAATGACTTTTATTACAAACAAGCCATGGCCCCTATACATTGCCATGTGGTTAACCTTCCTACGTGGCACAACTTAATTTATATAAATTTTAAAACTTGTAAATGTTTAAAAATATTATGAAACAATGTACTTCAAAAATTATGTAATCTCTATTAGATATTAAGTCCACTTACAGTGTTTCAATGCCCAATCCTCCAGGAAACATTTTTGACATATCTACCTTTCTTCCTAGGAGTTAGTCCAGACTACTAGAGGTGGAAGAGAAAAATCAAGTCCTACCCCATCATTTTCTAGGAAGAAAAAATAAAACCACAGAAGGAAAAGAACTTGTCCAAAGTTTTGTACCAAATTAAGGGTATAGGTGGTACTAGAATGTAGCCTGTTTGATATTGTGGTTTGCATTTATAATGAAAGAGATATCAGATATTTCTATATCTACCTGCCCTATATATGACTCCATCTGGAGTCTGAAACTGTTTCTGAAACTCAGAAACAATGTTCTGATCCCAGCTCTGTTTCCACACACATAAACTCAGGATTTCTTTGAATATGCTGTATTTCAAATTTCTATTTTAGCTTAAAATGTTCTTCACCACTTACATGTATCCTACTCTCTTAAGGTTAAGATGCTGTTATCTGAATGTTTGTGTCTCCTGAAAATTCATATGTTGAAACCCTAACTCCTAAGGTGATGGTGAAAACACTTAGAGATAGTGTTTTTCAAGGATGATAGCTTATTAGGTCAGAGCCCTCAAGAATAGGATTAATGACCTTATTAAAGAGGACCAAGAAAGAACTTACTTTCCACCATGTGAGGGCAGCGAGAAGGCAACATCTATAAAAGGCCCTCCTCATATGTTAAATCTTCCAGAGCCTCGATCTTGGACTTCACAGCCTCGAGAACTATGAGAAATAAATTTCTTGGACTTGATCTTGGACTTCACAGCCTCTCAGAAGTATGAGAAATAAATTTCTAATGTTTTTAAGCTACATAATTGATGATATATTGTTATAGCTGATTGAACAACCTAAGACATTAGAGCAAGATCCTGATGGAAGCCTCAGGTAAGGACCCTAAGTTTGGACAATATTTAAGATTAAAACCTGGGTATTAATCAGAACTCTCTCATTTGCATATGACAGAAATCCAACTAATAGCTTTCATTAAAAGAACACTTATTGGATCTCATAATTAGAAAGAAAAAATGGAAAATTGGATCAAGGACTCAAGTGATGCCCTCAAAACTATTTCCCTTTTGTGTAAGATTTTTTCTTTATGTTTGACTCATTCTCTCAATCTCCTTCATGATGAAGGAGCTACAGTTGTCAGCAGGCTTCCATTCTTTGTGGTTTATACTTCAAAGAGAAAGACAAATCTTCCCAACCCAGTTTCTGAAAGAAAACTCTTAGTAGATGAGTATTACTGACCCGCTAGCATGGATCACTTGACCATTCCTGAATTTATCACTACCTAAAGGCAGTAGAGGCACCAGAATAGGTCAGGCCAGGGTCAAATGGGAGTACCTGTAATTGGAGGGGTGGAGTACCACAATTGAAAATCTCATCAGAACTACAGGCATGAGGAAGGAACCATCCCTAAAGGTAAGAAGATATTATTACCAGAAGAGCAGAAAGAATGCTGGCAAACTAAAACAGCAGATGTCCTCTACAAATGGTATTTATGGTGAAGATTATTTAAACTGAAATGGAAATTTGAAATAGAACATATTCAGGACTGAGGTACAACAATTAGGATGCGTGCTATTTAAGATTCAGTTGGGACCTATAAAATGTAAAATAATTAAGATGGGGGACTTAGGATAGTAATTTAAAATATATGTTTAATATTTCAGTCATAAGAATACTATTGGAGACTGGAGTACTTAACATGAGGATATAAAAGATGGATAAATATTTACAATGAGAAATTATTAAAATAAAAAATTATAAAATTTAAAACCCAAACTTATTGAGTCTCTTCAAACATCAGTTACTATATTAAAATTTTTTTATATATATACATATAATATGTATAACATATATATCATTGATATACCATCATATAAATGATATATATATATCATTTAAACTGATAACAAAACACTGATGATATATATCATCCTCACTTTATAATGAGAAAACTGAAGATCATATTGAGAAAATAAGATGTCTAAAGTCATATATTACATCTAGTAAGTACCTGAAGCATAATTCAAATCTAGTACTGCTTGAATCCAAAGCCCATTCTCTGAAATACTGTGTTACATAAGGATATTTTAAATGCAAGTTATTTGTAATTGGGAAGGAGTTTTGGTATGGAAGAGTGGCCACCGAAATATTTGCAATAGAGTTAAGTCATTTAAGACAGAGGGAATTATTTGTTTAATGTGAACTTTAAAAAATGTGGAATATTGAAAGATGTATTTCCCAGTTGACATTGGACCATGTATCCCCATATCAGAAGGCCATGCACACATTCCCTCAGAGGCTGTGGATATGGCATAGGAGGCAGGATGTGTCCATACTTTCTGGAAGAGATGTGACACATTATGGAAAGTAGTCATGTTTTCTGGAAGACAGAAGACTAAAATTCATGTGGATTCCCCAAAGAACTTTTGTGGGATATGGCCATTAACTTCAGAAGGAGTTGCTTGCCACATGTCCATAGACACAAGTATAGGAGATTGTTCAATGTTTTTTTTCCTTAAAAAAATCTACTTAAAATTTCTTGACTTCTGGATTTAACTAGTTTTACCTATTCATTCCCAGATGGTCACTCTCACTCAGATTGGTATTTACACTCTTTAAAGTCTTACAGACATGAGGTTCCAGCCTCATTATTCATACTCCAGCCTCCTCTCTTAGTCGAACTGTTCACCACAGTATTTTGCACTCCTCCAAGCAGACTGGCAACGTTACCTGGCTGCCAAGTAGCCCTATCAACACACATGAAACCTGTCCTGGAAAAATCACCTTCGGGTAATGGTTTTGGCTTCAGATGTAAAATGTTTGATGTGCGAAATGTTTCTTTTTCTTGGCTAGAAACCCCTACTCAATTTAGGATTCTCTGAAGGAAACAATCAAGGGAAAAGAGACTAGTTTGGAAGAATCTAAGATTTCTATTTAAAACCTGGCTCTACTCAGGCTCTGATCTAAAGCTAGAGATGGAAGTATGAAAGTCATCAGTTTATAAATAACCATTAGAGCTATGGCAAAAGATGAGCACACTCAGGAACAGAACCCTTAGGAATACCAATATTTAAAGGTTTGGCAGAGTAGGAAGGATCCAACATAGGAAATAGTACAGATGAGTTAATACCAGAAAAATCTTTAAAATTGACTATAAAATCTTACATAAGTGGTTATATTTCTTCTTATAGTTAGAAAAATTAATCACAGTTCCTTCATATCTTTCAGAAATGTTTGGTGGAGTCATTTGTTTATTCATTCAACACACAGTTTTGGAAACCTATAAGTAATAATAAAATGCAGAGTAAGCAACATCAAACTTCAGTGTGTAACTATTTCTCAAAAAGAAGTTTTCAAAGGAATAGTCTAATTAGCTGCCACAATAAAGTGGAAATATTTGGTTCAACTCTTTTGAGAAGAAAGATTGGGGAATTCATGTAATTTAGGAATAAACTGCAAGGGAAAATGAAACTTTCAGTAAATCTGCCTGATTTCAACTCTGTTTTATAAAAAAAGCTCCAATTCTGAATAGGGAAGACATGGCTGCAAAGCCATCTGTATTAGTTTTCTATTGCTGTGTAACAAATTACCACAAACGTAGCAATCTAAAATAACACTTATTTATTAGTTCATCGTTGTGTAGGTTAGGTCAGAAGTTTGGCATAGTATGCCTGGATTCTCTATTCAAGAGTACAATAAGGCTCAAATCAGAGTGGGCTCTGAGGGAAAAAATCTACTTCCAACCTCATTCTTATTGTTGGCAGAGTTCAGTTCCTTGCTGTAGAGTAGAAGTACTCATTCCCTTGCTGTTTCCTAGGTGGAAGTTGTTCACATAGAAGTCACCCACATTTCTTGCCACATGGCCCCCTTCATCTTTAAGCAAATAATCGTATATAAGATCCTTCTTGGTACTTTAAATTTCTGATTTTCTCTATCTTCAACCTCTAGACCAAATCTAAAGGGTTCCTGTGATTAGGTCAGGCCCACCTAGATAGTCTCCCAATTTTAAGCACAATTGATTTGGGACATTAATGATTTTTGCCAAATTAATCTCGTCATATAAACTAACATATTCACAAAGAGTGATTTCTCATCATCTTTGCAAACCTCATCCATACTTAAGGAGAAGGAATTGCTCAAGGAGTATATGCCATGGGAGAATGGAGAGAGGATATGCGGGGAAACTTAGAATTCTTCTTACCACACTGTTCTAAATTAGTAAACATTAGAGAAGTTTTACTTTTAAAATTCACTTCTAGTGCATATACCTTTTATGGAGTCTTTTTTTGTCCACCCCACCTCTCAACCCAGGTAGGAATATTTATGTTCAATTGTTGTCAAAGAACCTATAGCACAATTTAGTATTTTATACTGACTTATTTATATAACTGTCTTCCACTATAGGTTAGGAACTCTTCAGGAACAGAGACTGAGTCTGACTCACTGTTAAACCTTCAGTGCCCACTATGGGAATTGGTACAGAACAGGCATTCAAATACAATTGTTAAGGAAAAAATTACCTCACTCATTGTACAGCATGAACACTGCTGTTTTTTTGAGACAATCAGAGGTACATCTGGTAGGGAAGAAGGCAGAGGGGGCTGGCCAAGCATATTCAAAAGATATCAAGACCCACAGATATACAATAATAGACAACCCTTTGGATTACATCCTTCTTTTTCTTTTCCACTTTTGCCCAACACTTTCCCTATGTTCTGGATCCCAATCCTAGTTTCCACCAGGCCCTCCGCCCATCTAATTATACCCTCTCTCCTGCAAATTGTCAATCACATAACTTCCACTGGTTTTTTCATCTCAGTCTTAAAACTTGTTCAGATTTCTCTTTAGCATAATCTTCTGCTTGAATATGCTTCTGACTCAAAGTATGGTTCATTTCCTCCATCTCAAATGATACTTTTCATCTGCACTAACAGAAGTCCCTGCATCAAGTCTTGCCCTACTCCATCCTTCACAGAGTGAACTGTAAAACACTAATAAGGATATATTACTCTGATGATTAAAACACTTTAATAATTTGAAAATTTGTCTAATCTGTGTTTTGGGGGTATTTCCTGCTATTATCCAATCTGTCACCATTAGCCTTATTCCCACTCTATGAATACATAAGGGCTAAGTAGTCTCACTATTCTAAACATGTGCTTTTAACATCTTGTATATATTTCTCATTTCCACATTTTTATATAAACACATTCTATGTATTTCTGATTTCATTTACCTTGAATGTTCTTTCCTGATGTCCTCATAGTCATAATTAATTGTTTTCTCTTCTTTCACTTCTCATATAAAACATGTTACCTCCTTCAATTATGAGCTCTGTGACTGCATATTAAAGATAAACTCCCAGAATAAATAGGATAAAGATTCCTGAAAGGAACGATCATTCATGCCTTCCTTCCCCCCTCACATGTTTCTTCTGTGTCTTTCCTATTCCAGGAACTGTGTAATACATGTGATAGAGACACAGTGGGCAGCCCCCCTCCAAGGTGCTCACTGGCACTCATTTCTACCATCCATCACTGCTACTAACATACTAACATAGTCATGCAGTGTACATGTAGATGTTAATGTGAGGGACACATGACAGGAAAATAGAGTTAAAGATAAATTAGCTTTTCCATTTTTGTGTTTGCATTCCTAGGATCTAGCATTGAACCAAATAAGCATAATATATGCATAATAACTGCTTATGAATGGAAGACAAATGACAGATTCTACATAGATGGAATGAGGTTCCTAAGGCCAACAAACAGAACTTTTACCAAAGGGCTATTATGCATACAGTGTCACTATTTGTTGACATGTGTTCTCTAAGATCTGAGTTTTATACAGTTATATCACTCCTGAGCCATTAACAGCAGAATACAATTAACTTCCAGTCAGAAACTAGCAAATATTATGTCACTAATATATCCTCTATGATGACTCACAAGCAACAGGTGTACTCCACAATTAATATAGCTACCCAGCTACCAAGTTACAGTATAATATGGTGACTGGTAGAGACATTTTCCTAGAAATTTTCTTTTTTTAAATTTCCAATTAATATACCTAATAGTGGAATTGTAGGATCGAATGGCAGGTCTATTTTTAGTTCTCTAAGTGTTCTCCAGACGTCTTTCCAAAAGGAACATATTAGTTTGCATTCCTCCACTATTAGGTATATACCCAGAAGATAAAAAATCTCATTACAATAAAGATGTTTGTATCAGAATGTTTATTGCAGCCCAATTCATAATTGCCAGGTCGTGGAAGAAGCCCAAGTGCCCATCAATCCACGACTGGATCAATAAACTGTGGTATATGTACACCATGGAATACTATGCATCCCTAAAGAAAAACGAAGACTTTACCTCCTTCATGTTTACATGGATGGAACTGGAAAATGTTCTTCTTAGCAAAGTATCACA
>NW_003852554.1:3068221-3069664 GCF_000181295.1 Otolemur garnettii | reverse complement strand
TTTTGACACAATGACTATGCAAATGACATGAAACTTATGTGAACCAGCTTGATGAAAGTATTTCAAAATGTATATGAAAACACTACACTGTACCCCATGTTTGCATTAATGTATATAGCTATCATTTAATAAAAAAATTCCAATTAATATTAGTGTACATATAATTAGGTTATATTGTCCACATTTGTAAGGTAAAATCTCAGTTTCAGTTGATTCATTCACAGTTTACTAATCCACTCATGAGTTCATGAGCATATGGGTTGTTTCCACATCTTTTCAATTGTGAATTGAGCTGTTATAAACATTTGAAGGCAAATATCCTTGTGAAAAAATTAATTTTTTTCTTTTGAGTAGATATCTAGTAATGGGAATGTGGGATCAAATGGAAGGTCTACTTTTAGCTCTTTGAGCATTCTCAATACTTCTTTTTAAAAGGGCTATATTAGTTTGCAATCTCACCAACAATGTATAGATGTTCCCCTCTCTCTACAACCATGGAGACTTTGCAGCTTTGGGACCTTATGATGTGGGCTATTCTCACTGGGGTTTTGTGATATCTCAAGGTGGTTTTGATTTACATTTCTCTGATGAGTAGGGATGATGAGCACTTTTTCATGTGTGTGTTGGCCATTTTTTCTGTCCTCTTGAGAAAAGATTCTATTCTCTTGCCGAATGATTAATGGGGTTGTTTGCTCTTTTCTTGTTCATTTGCTTGAGTTCTTGGTAGATTCTGGTTATTATCCCTTTGTCAGATTCATAACATGTGAATATCTTCTTCCATTATGAAGCTGTCTATTTGTTTTGTTGATTGTGTCCTTAGATGTACAGAAGTTTTTAAACTTGATCAGGTCCCATTTATTTCTTTTTCTTATTGCGACAATTGCTAATGGTGACTTATTCATGAATTCTTTCCCAAAGCTGATGTTCTAAAGAGTTTTTCCCACATTTTCTTCTGGAGTTTTTATCATTTCATGTCTTAGATTTAAATCTCTTAGTTTATTTTTGTAAGTGACATAAAGTGCAGGTTGATTTTCAGTCTTTTACATGTGTATAAACGGTTCTTCAAGAATCATTTATTAAATAGGGATTCTTATCCCCAGTGTATGCTTTTATTTGCTATAAGGAAGATCAAATGGCAATATGAGCCTGGTTTCATCTGTAGATTCTAAATTCTGTTTCATAAATTTGTGCTTCTATTTTTGTACCAGTACCATGCTGTTTTGGTCACTATAAACTTGCAGTATAATTTAAAGTCTGGTAACATGATGCCTCCAGATTTTTTTTAAATTTCTTAGAATTTAATTGGCTATTCAGTGTTTTTTCTGTTTTCATACAAAATGAACTATATTTTCAAGTTTTTCTAAGTATTAAATTGATTTTTTTTTTATTGAATGGTAACTATGTACATTAATGCACTTCTAGGGTACAGTGTGGGGTTTTCAC
>NW_003852554.1:2957019-3067309 GCF_000181295.1 Otolemur garnettii | reverse complement strand
CTTGGCTGTGCAGAAGCTCTTTAGTTTGATCAGGTCCCAATAGCAAATTTTTGATGTTGCTTCAATTGCCCGGGGTCTGCTCAAGAGTTTCCTGGTTAAGTTTAGGGTAGTTGTGCAATTCCAGGAATATGGTCTGTTTCCTCCACATTTTCAAATTTCCTGGCATAGAGGTTTTTGGTAGTATTCAGTTATTATTGTTCACATCTCTACTTGTTATTTCCCCTTTTTCATTTCTGATTGAGGTTATCAGAGATCTTACTTTTCTATTTCTGGTTAATCTAGTCAATTACCACTGAATATACATCCCTCTCATCAGCTCATGGAACATTCTCTAAGAATGATCATACCCTAGAACACAAAGCAAACCTCAACAGATTTAAAAGAATTGAAATTATACCTTGTATCTTCAAGGACCACAACAGAATAAAATTAAAACTCAATTCTAACAAAAACACACATTCCCACACAAAGTCATGGAAAGTAAACAACCTTTTACTGAATGATAGCTGGGTCAAGGAGGAGATAAAAAAAGAAATCATTACCTTTCTTGAACAAAATGATCATGAAGATACAAGCTAATCAAAATCTGTGGGATACTGCAAAAATAGTCCTAAGAGGGAAATTTAATACATTAAATACCCATAACCAGATGTCTGAAAGAGTGCAAACCAACTATCTACTGAATTATCTCAAGGAAATGAAAAAAGATGAGCAATCTGATCCCAAACCAAGTAGAGGAAAAGAAATATTCAAAATTAGATCAGAACTAAATAAAATCAAGAACAACAAAGACAACAAAAAAAACCATTTGGAAGATTAATGAAACGAAAAGTTGGTTCTTTGAAAAGATAAGAAATTTTTCTAAATAAGAGCCTCATCCCTCTCCACTCTGCCCTACTTCATCTCCTTCAATCATCTTTAGCTAACAGTAAGGAAAACAATATAACAAATAAAATAGCATCGTTCATATGATTTCAAGGCAATAAAGTTAATGATATGTTCCCACTAAAATTTCTCATTTTCTTTTATGTCAGAGTTTGTCCATAAATGAAATAATGAAAAAAGTTACAGTATCCTCAAATGTGCCCAATCAGATAAAAAAAAAATTGTATTAATTGGTCTGGGTGGGGAAGATTTAAAATACTTTTCAAACTTTGTACACAGAATCACGGAGGGAGTAGTATCTATTAAATTCAGTCTCATGTATCAATTGAGATCTACAAGGAGGCAGTTTTTCCCCAAGATCATGTAATAAAATAAAATCAGAGTTAAGATAGAACTCAAGTTCACTGTCTTTCATAGTTCACCAGTTATTTCAGATTTTTAAATTAGAACATGAACAGTCCACAGGTGTTCCAAAATTTGTTAGTAATCATAAAGATTATCTGGGGCATTTTAATTTAGTTGCCTATTCAAAAAGCCAGCATGAAAAAATCATTTGAGAATAAACTAATCCTAAAGTGCACTTTTTTGTTTTTCGAGACAGAGTCTCATTTTGTTGCCCTCATTAGAGTGTGGTAGTGTCATAGCTCACAGCAACCTTAAACTCTTGGCTCAAGTGATCCTCTTGCCTCAGCCTCCCATGTAGCTCCTAAAGTGCATTTTTATTCAAGCTGCTGGAGATGTAAAATTCAGAAGACAAAAATTTCAAGGAAAGATTATAGCAACTAATGACATAAAGCAAATGAAATTCTCCCAACCAATGATATTCCACTGGTTGGGAGAATTTCAGATAGGTTCAGTAGCATAAATAGAGAAACTGATGTATTTACATACTTGCCCAAGGTTACATTAAGTTTCAGAGTCAGGATTTCATCCCAGCTTAGCCTAATCCCAGGCCATGATTGATACCATGCTGCCTCCCTATTACTATGAAGAACATATGTATCCTGGTTTGGTAGGGACAGTCTTACTTTATGCAAATTATCCTGACAAAATTATCGATAGTACCCCCTCATTCACAAATTTTAGGTTTGGAGGATGAATTATATGACCAACTTACTTTTTAATTTGAACTGGAAAAATGTAACTCACTGCTCACTTTCTTTCACACAAAATTTAGGAACTCAAGACCTTAGTACCCATGAAGTTTCCCTTTATTGCTCATAGATCTTCAAAGAAAATTAGTTCTCTTTTAAGATGAAAAAAGATGTTTATTTTTCTCTTTTGCTATTTTCTGAGGTGTTCTCTCACACATAGGTCAAAGTTTATCAGTAAATAAAGATATTAAGGAGATTGAGAATAATTAGGAATGGGATTCTGTCTAACCTGGCTCTCAGACAATAAACAAATAACAAGCCAGGGGAGGACCACATTATGAATTTAAAGACCTGATAAGATTCTGAGAAGATTAGAGCTGACATTGCATCTAATCCTCATTTCAATTGTGTGCACTAAGTATAAATAATGTATCTAAGCCATACAGTTTCCAAAAATATTCATTTATTTTAACATCCATTTTCATTCATTCATTCAATTTATGCTACACCTAAGCCCTAAGCTATTAGTTCCTGAGTGCAGAGGCTGTGTTGGTCTTACTCCTAGCAGTTGGGAGTGGCTGCACATAGAAGGGTTGCAATAAACACATATTGGATAAATACTAATGTATACAAATATTATTAAGAGATAATCTAAAATTTCATTATGTAATAGACAAAAATCAGAGAATATAATGTCATATATATATATATATATATATATAACAGAGGGAAACCATGGAACTCTGAAAAACTGAGAGGGCAACTAAGCATAGAAGGTAAGGGTCAGGTTAATTTCCTTGAAGAGCTGAAACCCAGGATAAATTTTGAAATAATGGTTAGTAATATATACTCTCATTTGATTACAATTATAGCCAAAGAAGTAGATGGCTTCTTTGGCATTATGGCTTTACAGAATGATTCACCTAACATTACACTATGTTGACATTAATATATATTTCTTCTTTATCTATGAGGAAGTGACAAGTCAGAGATAGGAATCTTTTGCAAGGACTAAAAATAGTGGAGGAAGCCTTTGTGATACTTTTAGACTGAAGAAGAGATTCTAAGTTTGCTTATACCTTCTTTGACTCTAGAAACAAAGGGAAACTAGACCAGGGCCACAATAGAGGATGTTTTAAGAGAAAATGACAAAAGTGACATCATTGGATTATTGGATTTTATTTGTTTGAGGACAAGAGATAAAATGCAACATGTCTCTGATTTCAAATAACTCAACATCTAGTAATATAACATAGGCACACATCAGCAGAGGGGAAAACGAAGGAAGGCTTGTAGGTGATATCCAATCCAGGAATGAAAATACTTTCATTGGCTTATGTGGTAATTTATGATAGCTTGAACATAAAAGGTCAAATATGTCAGTAAATGGGCTCCATGATGAAAGAGACCATAACTAACTGTTGAGTGTATAACATTTCTCCATGCGCCAAAACTACCACCATTTTATTCCTCTCCTGGTACCTAGCTCAACACTAGCTGCTGGAATGGTTTTGAATAAGGCTTGCTGAATGAATGAATAAATGAATGAATACAAATTAACACATCAACATAAGCCTCTTTCACAAAGAGCACTGGCATAAGTGGAATGCCAGGCTCTGGGTCAGGTAAATAAACTGTAAAGCCATTTTGATAAAATATAATCCCTTTTCCATCCTTTCACATAGGGAAACAATAATCCCCGGCCCTCATTACATTTCTTATTCCACCATGACACACACATGTGCACACAAGCAGGCTTATTCTAGGTGCCAAAAATTATGAATCATTCTCTCTGGATTCCTATAATTTTTATACTAAGTGACCTTGTGCAGGTCACTTTCCTTCTTAGAGCCTGTTTTCTTATTTGTAAAACTATCAAAATAAGAGCTGCCTTAACCTACTTTATAGGCTCTAGTGAGGCTCATAGGAGATAAGGAATGGTACAGGGCATAGAATCACTTAACTAAAGAATCATTTAACTAAAAACTAAGCCACTAAGACTAGAGCCACAAACAAAGAGGTGGTCTGGCAAGAAATCATACATTTGCATAAGCTATGAATCATTCTGTATAATTAAAACAAATAATTTTCTTTTAAATCAAGGCCCTGATAGCTGTGAATGTCTGCTGTTTGTCCCCCTCAAAGTACCAAGTTATAGTAAAATGATAAAAAAAAAAAAATGATCCTTCTTTGAAGGAGAAAATGGTGAAGGTATTTCTTGAGGGACAAAGACTACTAAATCAAATGATAAAGATGAAAGCAAAAGAGTGTTGAGATGATTCCCAGTGATTCATTTCTATGCTTCAGACCTAAGTTCCTGAGCTTGGCAAGGTGGAGTAGCATTTATGTCTGAGAATGAAACTTTCACATCAATCCCGGGTTCATCTGTCTCAATTATTTCAATTTCTAGGTAAATAGTGGCTTCCAAATGTTCTGTTTTCCTGTGTGATAACATTCTAAAAATTCCTGAAGAGTTTGGCCTTTGTTCATTTTAATTAAATTCCTGAAGAGTTTGGCCTTTGTTCATTTTAATTAAGATTCATCCTTTCTAGTCTACCTTCTTTAGAATCATTTTATACAATTTGGATTCTCCCCAAAAAACCCACTATAATCCATAGGAGGTATAGAAGAAAGACTTCTGCCCTGCATGTAGAGAAATCTGGGGCAGCAGAGGATTTAAGACTAGCAGAATCTCTATTTCATCATCAAGGTTAACCTTGCACTTTACAGAAGATGAAAATGAAGGTTGGACAGTGGACTTTCTGACAAACTGCCAAGATGCATATGTAGAAGTAAACTGCCCCAGGACTAGTCCCAAAGTCCATGCTCTTCTAACTATCGCGTACTAGCCTCCATTAAACAACTAGAGTCTTATTTTCCTTTTTCATCAAATGAGATGAGATGACATAAGGCTTCTAGATTCATAATTCAATATTTTTATATTGCTAGAGAACAAATAACTCTTTATTATAAATGATTCACTGACAATGTTAAATTTAGAAAAGTTAAATATCCTAATCTTAATTTCCTTTTACTAAAATGAAGATACTAATACCTTACATAGAGAATTTTTATAATTGTTAAGTGATATAATGGAAGCAAGTGTTTTGTAGGCCATAAAGTACCAAAAGGATGATAAAGAGTAAGAATTCTTTCCTTTTCTTCAGTCCTGTCCTTCCTCCTTCACTTGTTGAGGTGCCTGAAGGAGCATCTTTTTCATAGGATTCAAGATCTGATTGAACTCACAAGTCATACAGTAGAATAGAGAATAAAATCCAGTGGATCAGAATGCAACCTCATCACTTTTATCTACTGTAGGGTTTTGTTAAGCAGCATCAGAGGGAAAATCGACAGAGGCAATGAGTGGGTCTCTCTCTAAAATGGCCCTCCCATCTGGTGCAGCACTGAAATCATCAGCCCTGTAATTAAAATGCAATTGCTATCCCCTGTCTCAATCCCAGGATGGTCATTTTGTCTGCATGAGATATGAAGGGGAAAGCACCATTTTTTGCACTTTTCTGGCTCCATTAAGTTTATTCTCTTTCTATTAATTAATCTAACTACACCAGAGGCTCCTTCTTAACTCTGCATACCAGGGTAGCACAAACCACATATGGGATGTCTGAAACGGCATGGATTTTTAAAACTAGGTTCCCAGCCTAGTTACAGAAAAGCTTAATTACTTCTAACTAAATGCATAATTAAAATATATAAATGGAGCAGATTCACCTGTGTGTGTAGGTGTCAGTGTGCACACCCCTGTAACAGGCAAAGATGAATCACCTAGAGATAGTGTGCAGAGAAGGAAACTGTGCTAGGTGGCAAGATTATTCTCAAAGAAGGGTTCAAAATGAAGGGGAAAAAAACAGAGGAACATGCAAAAAAAATCCCACTATTAAGTCTTAAGAAAAAAGATATCATATCCAATAGGCAGTCACGGGAGCAAAGGGATGTGCTGAGGTGGAAGAAAACTAAGGTAGGAGGTGACAGAGAATGGGGTTAAATTGGGAAGGCAGCCAAAGGTAAAGGAAAACTTATGAGGAAGGTGAGCCAAGGCTGTAGTTAGAAATGTAGTATGAGACATAGGGAAAAGGCAAAGGTAGAAATGGGAAAGTAGAAAAAGGGTTGAAAGCCAGGATAGGAAGATTCAGAAATAAAACTATGAACATTATGTGAGCTTGGGTCTCTACTTTTCAAGTTGTTTAGAATGTGTTACGGGTTCAGGCGGAAAGGACGAAATGAAATATTTTGGCCTGGAGTACTAGAAGAAAAAGTGCTGAGGTCCAAGAAGAAAAAGATAGCAGGGGTCCAAGACTTGTCCTGCTACACATAATTTGTCTTTATCTCAGATAAGTCACTTCCCCTTTGCCTGTTTTCTCATCAAACAGGGGCAATGATATGTACCTCATGTATTGAGCCACTGTGTACAGCTACACACTGTGAAAGGAAAATACCATTTATCTCCACTTTGAGGTGAACAGTGTTCTCTGGAGGTGTGCAATGTAGGATTACTGTGAAGTCTGACTATGGCCTGAGAAGGGAAAGTTTTCTTGCAATAAATTGTGTATTAACATGTTTTATTTTTAGTTTGTATGACTTTAAGCTATATACTGTCTTTTTTTACAGAATTTTCTTATCTTTGAAGTTAAAGAGTTGGACTTGATGATTTCTTAAGGTCTTTTTCAATTCTAATAGTGAATAGATTTATGGTTCATTCAGACTTCATTCATTCATCTATTCATTCTACCAAAATTCAACCAGGCTATAAGTGTGGAAAATTTTTTTAAAAAATTGAGATATGTTGTGTTTCCCTACAAGTCCTCAGTTGGGTGGACTTTATGCCAACTATATGAAATCCTTTTATCTAAGATGGTGCTTTTCAGTTTCATCTCCTTAGGTCCTAAAATTCAAGCACAATGATTGGATTCTAACACTGTAAAACACTAAGCTAATAAGAATACGCAATTGCAAGTTTAAATAACATTTAATATGAAAATTGTTTAGACAAATAAAATTACAGTTGACCTTCAACAACATGGGTTTGAAATGCACAGGTCCACTTATTTGGAGATTTTTTCCATTCAAACATGGATCACAAATACAGTATTCGGCTGGGCACTATAGCTCATGCCTCTAATCTTAGCACTTGTGGAAACCAAGGCAGGTGGATTGCCTGAGCTCACAGGTTGGAGACCAACTTGAGCCAGTGAGACCCCATCTCTAAAGTCTCTAAAAATAGCCAGGCATTGTGGCAGGGTCCTGTGGTCTACTTGGAAGGCTGAGTGAGGCAAGAGAATCGTTTGAGCCTAAGTGTTTGATGTTGCTGTGAGCTATGACCACAGCACCATACCAAGGGCAATGAAGTGAGACTCTGTCTCAAAAAATAAAAATAAATAAAAATAAATAAAATGAAGTGTTCATGGGACTTGAGTATATGAAGATTTTGGTATATAGCAGGGTACTGAACCAATACTTCATGTATACCAAAGGACAACTGTATTACAAAAGTCTCTGGATTGTTTTAATAGGAAGTATTGGATTGGAATTCAGATAGCCTGGGCCCTAGACCTTATTTTATTTCTAGTCACTATGAAACCTTAGTCGAGTCACTTAATCTCACAGGGTATCAGCCTCTGCATTTGGATCCAGAAAGATAATCCCGAATGCCATTATTTCAAATGTTGAAATACCCTCAAATCAAAATCCCTAAAGATCAAAATTCCTAAAGTATAAAGGCCCCAAAATCACAATCTCAGGCTAGCTGCATCATGTTAGGCCAGCTCTAAAGGATTGTCTCTGTGCAAATGTACGTAATCTACTCCAGTAATTACATTTTTATATTTCAAATTTTCTTTTCAGTTTTTTCACTGTTTTAATTTTTAAGCATTTTTTAAATAATTCATTGTGCTGTGTGAATTATCTTTTCATAATTTCCAATACTGGAGGTATAAATTGTGCAGAGGCTTTTAGAGAGTTGTGATTGATTTGTTTATATGTACTTTTACAAATTTGACCCCACAAAAGTATTTTATTACAACACAGACTTTGTGTGTAAGCATTGTGCATATACATGATAGCGTTGAAACTTCCTCAGTAAACAAAGAGACTTTTTTGTGTATGTATTCATTTGTGAAAGACAAATCTTTGCAAGATTTTGGCTCTTTGGGTGATGGCATATGCAATGGTGATTCATCACAATTTTTGATTGAGCTCATCAAAAGAATTAAGTTGTTGTTCATCATGGTATTTCTGATAACTACAGTTGTGAAGATGAGTGTGCACAATTAAACACATTGATATGTCTTTACACATTTATTTATTTTCACCTTTTTCTTTTTTTTTTTTGAGACAGAGCCTCAAGCTGTCCCCCTAGGTAGAGTGCCGTGGCATTACAGCTCACAGCAACCTCCAACTCCTGGGCTCAAGCAAGTCTCCTGCCTCCGCCTCCCAAGTAGCTGGGACCACAGGCACCCGCCACAACCCCCGGCTATTTTTTGGTTGCAGCCGTCATTGTTGTTTGGTGGGTCCGGGCTGGGGATTCGAACCCGCCACCTTAGGTGTACGTGGCTGGCGCCTTAGCCGGTTGAGCTATAGGCGCCGAGCCATTTTCACCTTTTTCTTTATGAACATAGTTTATCTGCTTATAATTGTTATGCCTTTGTGACTGTTTATACATGCCAAAATAAGGATGTTATTATTGCCTGTTTTATTGTGAAAAGTGGCCTATGAAGTGTCCTGTCATATTTTTATATGTTCCTCAGATAACGCCCTTTTAAATATGTAAACAAATATCATTTAAGAATTCTTAACTTTTTTTAGAATTATAGTTTGGGGATTTTGATCTTTCAGAAAGAATATCAATATTCAAGATTATGGAGCTAGGGACTGTGTCTTTCATGATTATGATTGGCCCCCTTAGCCTCTTACTGATCAAATAAGAAATGAGGCCAACCTAGATGATCTGTGAGTTTGAAGTTTTGAGTATTTATATTTTAGCTAGTTCACTTTAAATTATTTTTAATAATTTCACTATGAATATATACACTTTGGTGTAAGTATTGGCAACATACAAGAAAATGAGCAAACATTTTCTGACATCTCATAAGGTACCTAAGTACCACAAATAATTAGTAATTCTTGCTAAGCCAGATAAAGGTTGTACAAATGAAAATTCACAGAAAGTTTAAATTGTCATTGAACCATTTATTTCAAACTCCTTTTTCATAATTTTGATTTAAACTCCTACTGAAAAGTTGAACTCACTGATTTGAGTTTCTCTGTGTGTTTTGTCCTCTAGTTGCTGCCTTCTTACCAAATAAATCTTTCACATCCATTTTTCCCTTCTAATTTCATTTTTAATAAAGCAGATTGGCTGGGACATAGAGTCCATATGGGGAGAAATATGAGGCAGTGATGGAGTAGTGTGTCCTTGGGCAAAGGATTTAACACCCTTTAGTCTCATCTCTCTATGAAATGGAAATTATAAGAATTACCCCCACAGAATTATTTTAAAATTAAGAGTAATTTATAAAAAATTCCGAATATAATATCTTCAATGTAGTAGCTATCCTGGAATTTATTTTATTCCTACTACACCCCACTTTAATATCTTCTACAGATAAAATGTTTTTCCAAAAAAAGTAATTAACCTGAAAATTCTATCCTAGATATATGAGTGATAACATCTATATCAAATATTTACTATAGATTTCCTTGAAATAATATGTATGATTAACCCTACCATCTGTACTCAACAAAGTGACTAACTTAGAAGTTGCAGACAATTCAGCCCTTGTCAAATGCTCAAATAAGATAGCCATCATTTGAGAAACAGAATAAGAGGAACTAATTAAGTGTATATTTCTCAATACCTTTGACCTCTAAATAATAAAATGTATATCAAAAAACAATATACTTAGGTTTTATTAGCTTAACTACCATTAGAAGTATCATTATCGAGCACATAAGCCTTCAGCTTTTATAGGTGATTGATGTCAGAAATGCTAACCCTTAAAAAAAATCTAATATCTTTGTAAAACCTTAGTTTAAAAATATCCAGCATGAATTTATACAAATCCTCTTTATTAAAGGAACATGTATGATAATCCCTCCTAAAATGGAAAGTTAGGAAAAACTTTTTTCTCAATCATCAAAGATGCTGCTTTCTTTTATAAAATAAAAGGGAATGATACCAGTCACCTTGGCATCCAGGAAACTCAGAGATATGTCTAGGATTTAAATTATTTTGTGGGCACAGAGATGTTCATAATAGTCTCCTATGATCTTTTGTATTTCTGTGGTGTCAGTTGCAATGTGTCCTTTTTCATTATGATGCGTTGATTTTAATAATCTCTCTTTCTTGGTTGATCTAGTTAGAGGTCTATCACTCCTGTTTATCTAATAAAATAACACATTTTTTTATTTCATTGATCCTTTGTATTGCTTTTTTGGCCTGAATTTCATTTAGTTCCACTCTGATCTTTGTTATTTTTTTTCTACTGCTACCTTGGGTTTGGTTTATTCTTGTTTTCTAGTTCCTTGAGTGGTCAGGCTAGTCTGTTAATTTGTGATCTTTCTGTTTCTCTCTCTCTCTCTCTCTCAACATTCAGTCTGTCACCCAGGCTGGGGTGCAGAGGCACCATCTTGGCTCACTGCAGCCTTGAACTCCTGGGTGCAAGAGCTCCTGCTGCCTTGGGATCCTGAGTATCTGGGACTATAGGGACCACACTAGAGTGATTTTTTCTTATTTTTTGTAGAGACGGTATCTCTATATTTTCCAGGATGGTCTCAAATGGCTGATCTAAAAGAATCCTCTTTATTCAGCCTCTGAAAGTTCTGGGATTATGGGGGTGAGATACTGTGCCCAGCCTCTTTCTATCTTTTAGATGTAGGCATTTAACACTATCAACTTTCAACTTAGCACTATTTTTACTGTATCCCAGAGGCTTTGATATGTTGTGTCTACTTTCATTTGTTTCAAAAAAATTTTTAATTTCCATCTTGATTTCATCATTAAGGTAAAAGATCATTCCAGAGAAGGTTGCTTATTTTAGATGTATTTGTAAAGCCCAGAGAGTTCCTTGTGAAATTGCTTTCTAGCTTTATTTCATTGTGTTCTGAGAAAATACCTCATCTCATCTGGATGCTGTGAAGATTAAATGAGATAATGTTTGTAAATGCATTTCATAAACTGGAAAGAATATGCGAAATTATGATAAACAAATAGCACTCTTTCGCAAATGTTGTTTCAGACCATCTGCAAGACTGCTCTTGAGGCAAATATCTTTTAGTTTAATATCACTAGCCAGCAACTTCTTACTTTGTTTTCAATACCAAAGCAGAGAAATGCGCAAAATGGAAGAGACACAGAAGAAAAAAAGAATGACTCATAACATTTGTAAAGCATCTACTTTGTACCAGGAATTGAGTGGTGTGCTTTCGTATATGTTATGTCATAATGTCTCTCCCATTTTATAGCTATAGAAATAGAGTAAAGGAAGTTAAGTAGCTTGCCAACTTCATATAACAAGAATTCAAGAACTTAATGTAAATCTAAGACAATCTTATTTCAATTATTTTTCTCTTGCTACCATACCAAGCTGTTTCATTCCCAGTAGCTATGCCTAAGAATAAACTAAGACCATTTAAAACTAGCATGAGCCTGATAGATGATGATGTAAGAAGTACCACTGTATCCTTGGTGTTTCACATGTGGCCTAATACAGGACTGGCCTCTAGCAGATACCTTTTGAAATGAATGAAAGATTGAATAAATGACAAATCAGTAAATGACTCAGAAGTCCTTTAGTTTTCCCAAATTAATATTTTTTCTGATTGTCTAATTTCTGAAAATATTTCAGCTCATATGAAGCACAAGTTATGTGCCGGACAAGTAATTTTTGAATGAATAAAGGAATAATGTCTTTTCCTTTTATAATGAATATGAAGTTCTAAAAGGAAACCGTATAAAAGAGAATAGGACCTATATAAATCTTCAAACCGTGACATCATTATCATACCTGTAGAGCTTATCCTGGAAACTTTTGGGAAGAAAAAAGAAGAAAAGAGAGATACAGGACACCAGACTCCTCGTGCCAAAAAAAAAAACTAGTGAATAAGAGGAAAGGTTGGAACCACTGAAGACAAACTACTGACCGTACAGATTTTGCCCTGAGTTCAGACAGTATATTTTGAGCTTTATCTATACTAGTTTCCTCTCATATTAGTGATATCCTGATTGTAGCAGTAGTAAAATATAATTTTTATTATTTTTCAAGGACTTTGGCAATCATTATTTACTTTTCTCATAATGATTTCAATGAACAGACAAAGAAAGGACTATAACCCTCATATTATTGATGAACGAGTCTCAGAGAGAAAATGAGAAATGTTTTATTCATATGGCCAGTAAATGGCAGAGCTAGGACTTGAGTGTGAGTTTTGTCCCATAGTCAGAGCATGTGCTCCTCTCTCTATCCTAAAGGGCCAGCCTGTATTACCTGCCTCCTCCCTACCCCACACTTCTCTATTGCAAACTTCAACCCATTCTTCATGATCCTTGTCAAGTATGAAATTCTCTGTCAAGTCTTTTCTACCTTGGGCCTATGGCAGACAGCCTATCATCTCAGTTTAATAATAGTATAATGTGAGATAGGAACAGAAATATCCATTACAGAAGAGGAAACAGGAGCTCAAAGAAGATAAGTGATAGTCATACTCTCACAAAACTAGTGAGTATTCAAACTGGGATTTGAATCAGGTATATACATCTGAAAGGAGTCACAAGAAATCTTACAAAGAGATAGGCTTCCATTTATAACTAAGAACTTGTTAGCCACATAATCAGTCCAACAAATGGAGGAGCTGACTCTGCAAACTATGACTTGCTCATAACCACAAGTATCTCAAAAAAGGCCAAACCACCACTGGGTCAGGTCGTTTTAGAGGAAACACCTACTCTATGCATTTTATTTCAGCTCTACTATTCTATATCAATATTTATATGACAAAAAACCCTGTTCAGAACTGCCAGAAAGGATTTTAGAATAATTCAGTCTGATATTTCAACCTCTTCCTCTGATAAGTAGAGAAATCGAGGCCCTAACGGAAGCAGCAAATATCCTAAATTCAAAAAATGAGTTACAGTCAAAACAAGAAGTATAATTAAGTTGTCCTGATCTTCATGTTGGTGCACTATACTAAGTTGTACCTTTTCAAAAAGCATTAACCATATGTAGAAGACAGACTTGGCTAAACCTTAAATCAGTAGCTTCTGCACCAACCATCCTTTTCAGCTTCTCTTGGAACTTGACCTTCCTACAAAGAAGGGTCCCACTGAGAAAGGCTAGCTACAGAAGTTAGATTTTTTCATAGCATTTTTCACTAACCCAGATACAAGTTTAAAGAGAAAATTCTAAGGAAATTGTATGAAGTTGTGGAGCCCTCTTGGATATCTCATTAAACCATGATTCATACATATGCTATTTTCTCTCTCTTTGTTTTAGCATATTTAGAATTGTTGATGTTCTTCAATATTTAATACTCTCTACTTTATATATAATTCAGATATAATTTAATACAACTTACTTATATAAGCTAAGCAACTGTCATTCTACTTTGCCTGTTGGTAATATTTCAGGAAAATGTGTTCACAGAGATGAGTTTGGTCAGGCAGATTTGTAGTGAACTGCCCAAAGGGACTATGACAGCAGTAATCCAATTCTTATCTTCAAGTAACCTTCTAATAATAATGGAATGTTGCCCAAGTGGGATAGTACTTGGTGAAAGGGCTGTCCGATTCCCTTCTGTGTAAGTTAAGAAAACCTGGTAGGAAATTTAGATGTAGTCCTGAAGGGTACTGTAAGTAACAAAACATAAAAGACAAGGTCAGAACCAGAAGAAAAGGATTAAACATTAATGATGAGCTAATGAGGAGGATGTATTTTATTTTTAAACATTAGAAGAAAAAAAATAGCCAGGCATGGTGGGGCACATCTGTAGTCTTAGCTACCTGTGAGGTTGAAGTGGGAGGATCATCTGAGTCCAGGAGTTTGAGGATGCAGTAAGCCATGACTATGCCACTATACCCCAGCCTGGGCAACCAAGTGAGACCCTGTCTCTAGAAAGTAAATACATATATATGGAAGAGTAGTGCAAAGATGAAGGAAGAAATAGGTTAGAAAAAATGAATTTGAGTCAGGTAAGGTTTCACATTTCATAATGAGGGCCAAGAGCTAAATAAGGAGGAATGAATGTCTAAACACCATATTTCTATAAGGTGCATAGTGGTGAGTTTTTTGCAGGTTAGGACGGACCAAGATTTCTTATGTAAGACTGTGTATATTTCTTATATTCCTAAACAAACATTCTCATATTTTTCTGGCTTCTTGTCTTATGCCTAAAATCTTAATCCTGGTGTTCACTGAGGCTCTTCCCCAGGCCTTCTTCTCAGCTGACACAGTCTTACTAGAAAGTATGATTTATGGGTTAAACACTATAGTTTCCAATTCTATATCTCCAGCATATTTCACTTTTAAATTCCTGATCTGTACAGTTAACTGTTTGCTTAGCAGTTTTATATGTCCAAGCTGAAATCATAATCTTTTCTTCTAACTTATTCCTCCATTGTTCCCAGTTCTCAGGACATGATACCACAATATACACAGTTGCGCAAATCAAAAACTTGGTTGATATATTCAGTAATTTTTACCTCATTATCTTCATCTAATTCACTACTGGGTTTTGCTGATCCTACTTCCCCTAAATCTCCCAAACATTTCTACTTCCCTCCATCCCATTGCCAACATTTATGCCAATCTTGGTGATCATTATCTCTCACCTGAATTGATTGTATTCACTTCTAACTGGTTTGCACTGTTGAACCTTAGTCCCCATCAATTCTCTATTCATCCACCAACCAAATTATCTTATTCAAAAGAAATTCTATACAGCATTCTCTTATTTTATAAATGATTTCTCATAACCCTCAAGATAAAGTTCAAGCTTCCTAATATAATTACAAGGCCCCCTTTTCATATGGGTTCTGCATACACATACTTCTTTATCCCTATTTAGCACCACTCTCTTCCCCACTTTTCCCTCACCCCCTCCCATGTATCATATCCCAGTAGTACATGGCAGCAGGGCTAAGAGTAGTATGAGGTATTTGAAGTGCCAAAGTTGCAAAGTTTATGAGGCATTAACTCTCAGGTGTCGACCATGCAATGTAAAACCTTGAAAGTAAATGCTCCTAAAAAAAAAAAAGAAAGAAAGTAAATGCTCCTCAAGAGTGAGGTGCTTAGGTTGCAAAATGTAAGAGGGCACAGCTTGGCCAAAGTAGAATCTTTTTTAATTCTAATTAAGAGATGAGGAAACTGAGATTCCGTGAGTTTAACTTAAAATTCTTCAAGGTCACATAGCTAGGAATGATGGATAGAGGATTTGAACTCCAGTCCTTCATTTTTTATATTTTACCATGTTGTCTCCCACTTTTTCTTTTTAAAGAAAGAATAACAAAATATGAGCTCAGAAAAAAAAACTGAAATTACTCACACTTACTAGTAATGGCTCATTATGCTACCTTAACTATGGTGGAATGAGGAGGATGTATTTTATTTTTAAACACTAGGAAATGTTTAGTTTATTCCCTTTTATTCAAATTATTTCATCCCTCTGTGGGAACACTGAGATTGTCAGAAGCTCCTTGCTCCCTTTCTAGTAAAATGTATTTGTATTCACTTAAAAATAAATTCATGACTACATATGATACCTCTTGTAAGTTAATACAGATTGCATAACATTAGCTTGTCAATTTTCTTAAAGGATTTGTCAATTATACCTGTTAGACAATCAGAATACATCAACTCCTGGCTCTGTTTTCATCATGCCATAAAATTTGATATATCAAAATACATTCCCTTTATTCAAGTCTGAGGGAAGTATTTTGTGAAAACATTCTTTTCATCTGATTAGCAATCAACAGCCCTACTATTAGAGCTGCTATAGGCTGGTGATTGCTTTGGAGGAGTCTGGAACAAATCCTGTCGCTTCTTACATGGCTCCAATTAGTCAAACCCCAGAGTCCTGATTATTCACCCAGAAATCAGATAGCAAATAGGGTGTTAATGTGCCCTTTCTCAAATAGGTGTCCAATTCACTCTCAACACCTATACAAAAATACAGAGAATCTTCACCTGTTTTCCTCAAGTAATCTAAGATGCCATCACATGCCTTACTCTTTAAAAATAAAAATACCCACAACCTAATGAGTTCACCTCTCATTAAAAGCAGTGGCTACCATGTAAGTGGTTTAAATATACCCAACAATCTGACATGCCATAAAGAATCCGGAAAAGTCAGCAGCAGGTAAGAAAGCCCAGTCCAGTTTTCTTCCAAGCAACCAGAAGTGGAATACTATGCTTAAGCACAAATAGACATCCCCATGTGTGTGTCAAAAGTTAAGAAATAAAGAAAAAGGCTAATAATTTTCTCTCCATTGTGAGCAACAGTTGCTGTAATTCATGTTAATATATACAATAAAGAAACACTTTGGGGGGCCAGGAGTGGTGGCTCACGCCTATATTCTTAGCACTCTGGGAGGCTGAGAAGGGAAGATCCCTTAAGCTCAGAAGTTTGAGAACAGCCTGAGGAAAAGTGAGACTCTATCCCTACTAAAAATAGAAAAATTATCTGTTTGGGGGTTAAGGAGGTGGGGGGCACCGGTAGTCCCAACTGCTCAGGAGGCTGAAGCAGGAGGATCTCTTCCATCCAGGATTTTTAGATTGCTATGAGCTAGGCTGTGGCCATAGCACTCTAGTCTGGGCTGCAGAGTGAGACTCCTCTGTCAAAACAAACAACAACAAAAAATTCTTTAGTTATACATGGTAGAAATGCATTAGTCAAATGTGATCAAAGATGCTCAACTCAGTACAGTACCTGGCAAAACAGAAAACTAATTAGATATTCAAGAGTAAACTGAAGTGGAATGGAGAGGGTGAGGTGGAATTTAGATTTATGAAAATGCTATTCAGTTCCAGGCATTATGCTATGAATTTTACTGAGGTTATTTCATTCAATTGTCATAACAATCCTGAGAAGTCAAAAAAGTTTATGTAATATGTAATATTTAACATTTATAGTAGACTTCCGACGTATCCAATATTGTGCTAAATGTTTTACAGGTATTATTTTATCATCATGACAACTATATAACATGTCATTAACATCTTAGTTTTATAAATGAAAAAACTATGGTTTAGAAAAATAACTATCCCAGTGAGGACAGGCCGCTAGCAATTGGTACAGGCAGGATTTGAATATTAATCTGAGTATCCAACCCATAACCTTGACCATGTAATCAAAGAACATATTTAAATAATTAAATGAGGGCTAGGAGCTGGGGCTCACACATGTAATCCTAGAACTGTGGAAGGCCAAGGTGGAGCATCCTTTGAGCTCAGGAGTTCAAGACCAGCCTGAGGAAGAATGACACCCCCATGTCTACTAAAAATAGAAAAACTAGTTGAGCATGGTAGTCCCAGCAAGATGGAAGGGTGAGGCAAGTGGATCACTTGTTCCCAGGAATTTGAGGTTACTGTGAGTTATGGTGCCATGGCACTATAGCCCAGGACAATGCAATGAGACTGCGACTCAAAAACAAAACAAATAAAAACAAAGACATTAAGAATAATTTCAACCAATGTTTCCAAAACCATAAAAATTCAATTCTTTGTTTTTTATATTTCCAAAGCAATCTAAATCTAAATTAAATGTCTCCAAGCCTCCAAATTAGGAATTGTATTATTTTCAAAGATCTTCAATGCTATCTTACAATGCTTGAATTTTAAAATTTTTGCTATAAAATATTTAAACATCATAATAATCCATATTTAACTCATGTTAATATTTTGCCAGATTCAGATTTTTAAAAATAAATATTAAAGTTTGTCTTAAAATCATATCTCCCCAGAAAGCCATTATCCTCCTTTCTATCTGTACAATAACTATTGCCCTCTCTTTGTCACATATGGCTTGCCTACATAATTTTGAACTTTTATCATGTATGATTTTTGTATATTAATCTAGGATTTAGCATCCTTTTATAATTAGTTCTAGTTAATCTGTAGCTTTATCTTGTCTTTTTAATGTAGAAATAATATTATCTGGAAATAATAAATAGTTTTATTTCTATTTCTGAAGTGTATTTTTCTCACTATCCTTTCTTGTATTACATACCCTAGATATAAAGTCCTAGGAGTAATGATTTTCTTGTTCTTTTCTTTTAACGGGAAACCTTTTCTTATTCTTTTCTTGTTCTTTTCCTTTTAAAGAAAATATTTCTAAGGCTTTAAAAACAATGTGGGGTTTTGGTAGGTACTCTATATATAATTTAAAGAAATTCCATTCAATTGCTACTTTTCTTGGAGAGTTAATGATAGTTAATAAATTTTATTTTTTTTTATCTAATGAGATGTTCATATGGATTTTGCTACTGCAATTTGTTATGTGGTAAATTAAACTAATAGTAATTATAATACCCTTGAAATTTTTAGATAAATGCTGCCACTTAGTAATTATTTTTTTGCATATTACTGTATTTTTTCTGTATATTACTGAATTGAAAATACTTAATTTACATTTTTATATCAATATTTATAAATTTTCTTTCGATAAATTTTATTTCTAGCATTATATTCTTCTGCATTTGTTATGAAAGTTTAACCAGTCTTTAAATGGGTTGATTTTGTCTTTGTCTTAACTAGCACATAGACTTCTTTTACACATCATAGAACATCATGGCCAAAAAGTCCAAAATTGTATTACTCGGTGCTTTTACCTTATTTTCTTAGTTTGTATTTGAAAAATTCTGAAGGATAACTCTGATTTGCTTTGCTGGAATCAACCAACTGTAAGTTAGGAAGCTCCTGTGCAAACTACATGATTACAATAGAAAAAAGAACATTTCTACGAAGAAAGAGGAATTCCAGGGAGATAGTATCTCTAGCTGTGCACTACATACAACTGTCAAGTTTATTGTAACAAACCGTAACTAGAAATAAAGTATAGTAAGTACAAATACCCAATTAAAGGAAAGATAAATGGATTTGAAATAAGTTTAACATAACTTATACTACCTCTGTAACTTGGGACCAATTATTTCACCTCTTGTGCCCCTCTTTCCTCAGCTAGAAGAAAGGGAGAGAAAATAATGCATACCTCAGAGGCAGGTAAAGTTGAATGAACTTTCTTATAAATTTCTTAAGTGGGGATACCACGTCTGTGTTCTTCAGTACTCCACACAAAGTAGAAGCTCAGTGAGAGTTGAATGAATGACTGCTGGAAGGAAAGTACTCACTTAGGGCATCCAATTTTGTTCCTCATGCAGTCTTAGTCCATAATAGAAACTTAATACTTATTCTGCTTCATACTCTCAAAGGGGCTCACAGTAACATTAGTTTCAACTACCTTAAAAATGCCTCTGACATCAGATTTTATTTAGACCTTTTCCAAAGATAAATCCATTCCAATTGTAAGCAAAGCTCTGAAAAAAGATAGCTCTCCTTTCTAACCCATGCATATTAAATTACCGAATGTTGCACAGGGAGGGCTCAGGGAAAAGGAGTTAGTTTTAAAATGTCTATCTTCTCTCCCTCAAAAAAAGAAAGAAAGAAAAGGCATACAGACTGTAAGCAACTAGGAAAGCTTCATTGGCTTTGAAATGCCGTATTTGACCTTAGTTCTGGATGTATACATGTCAAGTTTCAGTCATTTATCTTTTCCAGAAGGAACTATCATGATTCAAAAAATCACTCCAGAGACTGTGAAAGAACTAGATGGAAGCTGATGTTTAATAAAATACTAGTGAAACCTTCCTGGAAAAGGCTGGCTCAGTCAACTTAATTGATTCTCTTATGAAAGCAAATTTGCTATGACAGCAGTTGTCATTTATTGAGCACCTTATAGGTAGCAGAGTCAGATTTACAATCCAGAGAGTTAGGATTAATATCCAGATCTGCCTAATGCCAAAGCTCAGGTTCTTTTCAATATGCAATACAGTATCCCCTCCTTCTCCTTGGGGGTATATTCCAAGATCCTCAGTGGCTGCCTGAAACTTCAGATAGTACCAAACCATATGTGCATTATGTTTTATCTATATATAAATGGCTATTAAAATGTTTAATTTATAAATTAGGCACAGAAAGATAGTAACAACAACTGATAATAAAATAGAACATTTATAACAATATACTATAATAAAAGTGATGTGGCCTCATTCTCAAAATATCTTATTGTATTTTAACTCCCTTATTCCTGTAATGATGTAAGATGGTATCATGCCTATGTGATGAGATGAGATGAAGGGAAGAGAATGAAAAAGGCATTATGACATAGCAATAGACTATTGTTGGCATTTTCACAATATGTCAAAAGGAGGATAGTCCGCTTTGGGTGATCCTAGATCAGAGTTATGACAATGTTGATGATTAGAGGTCTAGAGCATACAATGTTGACAATGGTGATGACTTACAAGCAGGTACCATATATAGTTTGGATATACTGGACAAATGGGTCGATTCATGTCCCAGGCAGGACAGAGAGGAATGGCATGACATTTTACCACACTATTCAGAATGGAATGCAATTTAAAACTTATAAATTGTTTATTTATGGAATTTTCCACTTAACATTTCTGAACCATAACTGACCATGGATAACTGAAACTGTGAAATGCAAAACAGAAGGGAAGGGGGAGGGGCACTGGGCCATTGTATTACTTTCTAATCAAAACAGCTCTGAAATTCACTAAAAGACTTTATCATGATTGCATCGATGCTCAATCTGGCCACTTGCAGATGTATTTATTGTAGTGATAGGCGTACAAAACTTCATGTGTGTGAGTGCCCCTAACTGTGCAGATTATAGAAGCTTCCCAAGGTAGGTAGAGGTGTTAAATCAGGCCACATCCCTTAAGTGATTCAGTAGCTGTCCATCTCTATTTCCTTTCCAAGTAGCTATGAATTAACTGTGGAAATAAAGAGCAAAGCCCCTACTGCCATGGAAGGTTCGAGAAAAGATAATTTATTGAACACTTAATATGTATCAGGATTTATACTGAATACTTTATATATTTAATGCTCACCACATTTTTTGAAATAGTTATTATATATGTGTTGTTATATATAATTATTACATATGTATTATATATATAATTTAGAATGTGGAGCTAGGGTTCTCTCACTAAGTGCCATTTTACTAATACCTGAAAGATGAGTGGGAACAACAGACAAAGGTATGTTTATGGGGTTAGTCAGAAAGATTTTCAGGTAGAGAACAGCACTCACAAAATCCCTGAGTCAAGAGGTAGGAGCAGGCATTCCGGGAAGGAGGCTAGTAGAGCATAAGAAAAGGAAAAGAATGGTATTAGAGGAAACCGAAATGTGGGCAGGGATTCCCTCTCACAAGATCTTTATAAATCTTAGTCACTGGGTTCCAGCTTCATGACTTTGAAGATACCTTTGTAGGATTTAGACAAATACCTTAAAAATCCTATTTTTCTTCAGTAAGTACATGAAGTTACTTAGAAATTTTCTTCAGTAAGTACATAAAGTTTACTTAGAAAATGCTAGGCTACCAGTTTTGTTTTTTTTTTAAGACTGAGTCTCACTTGCCCCCCACCCCCAAGAGTTCCCTGGGGTCATAGCTCACAGCAACCTCTAACTCTTGGGCTCAAGCAATTCTCTTGAATCAGCCTCCTGAGTAGCTGGCACTATAGGCGCCTACCACAACACCTACTCTGGCTGGTCTTGAACTCATGAGCCCAGGCAATCTGCCCACTTCAGCCTCCCAAAGAGCTGAGATTACAGGCTTGAGCCACCACACTTGTACCTGCCACAGCACCCAGCCTGCCACAGCAATTTTTTAAAGATATAAGGAAGGGGGTTAGTATAAATGCTGCCCCTAGGCTTTTAAAAGGGAGGTTAACATCTGATAGCAGCCTTTCAGAGGAAGTATCTGATAAGGTAAAGATAAGACTTTGGAAAACAAAGTCACCAGTCTAGCCTGGCTCCCTTCTCTCTGTTCTAACCCCGGTTTTTAAAGGACAATTTAGGGTGCACTTTAATTAAGGGAGTTCACGTCTTCATAATCCTCACTCAAATCTTAACAGCATCCACAGAAACCCACATTACAGTCCCAGTGATAAGAGACACAACAGGGTATATGAGCTATGGCTTTTCACTCTGTGGGTCTATTCTTGGCTTCATCATTAACACAGTGAATATGTTTTCTTTGAGATTTTTAGTACAACCTTAATATACTTTAATTGTCATTTTCATGGTATGACTTATCTTACTAAAATATAATTTTCAAAGAATTGAATTTATTTACTTAATTAAAGGCCTATTGTCTCCTCTATATACACATTCTCAGAAGTCAACTTAGATCTGCAAATGACTGGTGTGAGGGTGGAAACAATACACCCCTTAGCATAATAATGTCTAGTTACAGGATTGCATTAGTGCACACAGTATCTGTAATCACATAAAATTTTATCTAGCAACAAGAAATTCGGTGCTGATCTTTCAACATTAAAAATCTTAAAGCATGAATGTCAGAACAGACTGTTGTTTCTTTCCCATGTGTGAGATCTTTGATTTCAGAAGCAAATAAACAGGATTGGAGACCTGATGCCATTATTTTGATTAGTAACAATGAATAAAGATTTCCAGAAATAACAATAATCATAACCATAGTAAAAATTATGACTATAATAAATGGTCACAGAGGGTTTAATGATTTTTAAATGCTTTTCATAGAAAAAAAAATAAATAAGTTCTTTTCATAGAAACATATTTTTTTTTATTTTTACAATGACAAAAACAGGGCAGGAATCATTAGCCCTACTTTATGAATAAAGAAATTAAGGATCAAAATTTTTCACATTCAGAGGAACCTATGGGAATACCCACAAGGAATATGAAGCAAATATGATTAGACTACTTTTCCTAGATTTTTCCAAGAAAAGCCATGAGAACTTAGGAAACCATTAACACTCTTTAGTCTCAATTTCTTCATTTATAAAATGTTTGACATTATAAGATATGAGTATTGAAGGAGAAAATAAGACACTAGACTTCACTGTAGGGAAGAAATCACTCGGATAAAATAGGACGTGGGCCTCCCACAGACACTTGTACATAGAACAAAGATCACTGCCAGGCCAAGACTTAGAAAATTGAAAGGCCTGTTCCTCTGACCTCCCTTAAAATGCATGAAGAAGAAAGTAGCACGGTGAGGACAAAATCAAAGCATACACATCAAACCAAACTCAATCCTAAGAGATTCTCAGTTCTGCTATTTGATATTGGGTCTTTAAAAAATGTAAGTATTTATTGGTAATTGACAAAAATATTGTCTATATTTATAATGTACATTGTACAAAATGATGTTTTGAAATACACATACCTGGTGGAATGGCTAAAAAGAGCTAACTAACATGCACAGACTCACATTTTTTTTTTTGTGGTGAGAACTTAAAATCTCTTAGTAATCTTCATAAATTTAATGCATTAACTATAGTCAACATGTTATACAATGGATCTCCTGAATTTATTTCTCCTATCTAACTGAAATTTTGTATCCCTTAACCAATATCTTCCCCACAATCCTCCAACTCAAACTGGTAACCACTATTCTAACTCATTATTCCCAAGAGTTCACTTATTTGGACTCCACAGGTAATGAGATCATGTGGTATTTGTCTTTCTGTGCCTGGATTATTTCACTTTACATAATCTCCAGGTTCATCCATGCTGCTGCAAATAATAGGATTTCATTTTTCTTTAAGGTTGAATAGAATTTCATTGTGCATATATACCACATTTTCTTTACTTGCATACTGATGGATGACACTTAGGCTAATTCCATTTCTAGGCTAATGCGAAAAATCCCATAATGAACATGGGAGTATAGATATCTCCTTGACATACATATTTTATTTCCTTTGGATATATACTCAGTAGTGATACTACATGGATAATACAGTAGTTCTATTTTTAGTTTTTTGAGAAACCTCCATAATGTTTTCATCAATGATCATACTAATCTACAATCTCATCAACAGTGTACAAGTTCCCCTTTTTTCCACAACCTCATCAAAACTTGTTATATTTAGTCTTTATGATAGAGAACATAATATTTCATAGTGGCTTTAATTTGCATGTCCCTGTTGTTCACTGATGTAGATTTTTTTATATGGCTGATGGCCACTTGTATGTCTTCTTTTGAGAATTGCCCTATTCAGGTTCTTTGCTCATACTTTTATTTGGGTTATTTATGTTCTTGCTGTTGAAGTGTTTGAGTTCCTTGTATGTTTTGGATATTAACCTCTTATCAAATAAATGGTTTGCAAATATTTTTCTCAATTCTCTTCACTCTGTTGTTTTCTTTGCAGTGCAGAAGATTTTATATAGATACAATCCTATTTTTCTATAAATACATACACACCCCAAATTGAAGCACAAAGATTAATAAATTAAAAACTTGAATGTAGTAATAGCTGGGGGCTTCAACACTCACTCTCAGAATTAGATAGAAAATCAACAAGGAAACAGATATAAAAGCTTGGTACCCATAGCTCAATGAGTAGGGCACTGGCTATACACACCGAGGCTGGCAGGTTTGAGCCCAGCCCTGGCCTGCTAAACAACAATGACAACTGCAACCAAAAAAAAAGCTGGGCATTGTGGTGGGCACCTGTAGTCCCAGCTACTTGGGAGGCTGAGGCAAAAGAATCACTTAAGCCCAAGAGTTTGAGATTGCTTTGAGCTGTGACACCACAGTACTCGATGAAGGGCAACATACTCTGTCTCAAAGAAAAAAAAAAAGAAACAGATATAAATTGAACTTTTGATCATATGGAACTAACAGACATTTATTAAACATTTTACTCAACAACTGAAGAGTACATATTCTTCTTTTTCAATTTATACAAAGTTATCCAGACTAGGTATAATTTTATTACATGCATAAGTTGCACACTGGTCAAAATAAGCCTTTTAGAGTATCCATCATCCATATGGCATATATTATATCCATTAAATAATTTCTCATCATCCATCCCCTCACACTTCCAAGACTGGATATACCAGGAACTCACACAACTTAACATTCAAAAAATAGTAATATCAAGGAATACAGTAGCATCTCAGGTTACAAAATCAACACCCATAAATTGGTAGCCTTTATATATACCAACAACAATCAAGCTGAAAAAATAATCAAGAACTCTATTCCATTCACAGTAGTACAAAAGAAGATGAAATATTTGGGAGTTTACCTAACAAAGGATGTGAAAGATCTCTATAAAACGAACTATGAAACTCTAAGAAAAGAAATAGCTGAAAATGTTAACAAATGGAAATACATAACATGCTCATGGCTGGGGAGAATTAACATTGTTAAAATGTCCATACTACCCAAAGCAATATATAATTTTAATGCAATATCCATTAAAGCTCTACTCCCATACTTTAAAGATCTCAAAAACAATTAATACTTCATTTTATATGGAATCATAAAAAACCTCCAATAGCCAAGACTTTACTCAGAAATAAAAACAAAGCAGGAGGAATCACGCTACCAGACATTATACTATAAATCAATAGTGTTCAAAACATCATGGTGTTGGCACAAAAATAGAGAGGTAGATGTATGGAACAGAATAGAGAACCAAGAGATGAACCCAGCTACTTACCATTATATGATCTTTGACAAGCCAATTAAAAACTTTGAGTAGGGAAAAGATTCCTTATTTAACAAATGGTGCTGGGCAAAGTGGCTGGTGACCTGCAGAAGACTGAAACTGGATCCACACCTTTCACCACTAACTAAGATAGACTCTCACTGGATTAAAGATTTAAACTTAAGACACAAAGCTATAAAAACACTAGAAGAAATTGGTCTGGGCAAAAATTTTATGAGGAGGATCCCCCTGGGCAATTGAAGCAATTATCAAAAATACACTACTGGGACCTGATCAAACTTAAAAGCTTCTGCACAGCCAAGAATACAATAAGTAAAGCAAGAAGACAGCCCTCAGAATGGGAGAAGATATTTGCTGGATATGTCTCCAACATAGGTTTAATAACCAGAATCCACAGAGAACTTAAACGTATTAGCAAGAAGAAAACAAGTGATCCCATCTCAGGGTGGGCAAGGGACTTGAAGAGAAATTTCTCTGAAGAAGACAGGTGCATGTCCTACAGATATATGAAAAATGCTCATCATCCTTAATCAGAAAAATGCAAATTAAAACTACTTTGAGATATCATCTAACACCAGTAAGATTAGCCCATAGCACAAAATCCCAAAATCATACATGCTGGAGTGATTGTGGAGAAAAGGGAACACTTCTACACTGTTGGTGGGATTGCAAACTAATATGTTCCTTTTGGAAAGACATCTGGAGAACACTTAGAGAACTAAAAATAGACCTGCCATTTGATCCCATAATTCTTTTACTAGGTATATACCCAGAAGACCAAAAAGCACACTACAGCAAAGATATTTGTACCAGAATGTTTATTGCAGGCCAATTCATAATTGCTAGGTCATGGAAGAAGCCCAAGTGCCCATCAACTCACGAATGGATCAATAAATTATGGTATATGTACACCATGGAATACTATGGTAGAAGGACAGAGACTTTACTTCCTTCATGTTTACATGGATGGAGCTGGAAAATATTCTTCTTAGCAAAGTATCCCAAGAATGAAAGAAAAAGTATCCAATGTACTCAGCCCTACTATGAAACTAATTTATAGCTTTCATAGGAAAGCTAAAGCCCAATTATAGCCCAAGAATACAGGAGAAGGGGAGAAGGAGGGAAGGGAGAGGGGAGGACGGGTGGAGGGAGGGTGATTGGTGGGATCACACCTATGGTTCATCCTTTAAGGGCACATGTGAATCTTTTTAAGTGAAGAATATAAATGTCTTAACACCATAACGAAGAAAATGACATGAAGGCTATGTTAACCAGTTTGATGAAAATATTTCAAATCGTACATAAAAATAGCACACTGTACCCCATGACAGTATTAATGTACACAGTTATGATCTAATAAAAAACTTAAAAAAATACAAATATTTTATACAATAGAATCAATCAATACTAACTTCTTAAAATTGAGGAGGTTTAAAAATATATGTACTCTTAATTTTTTACACCTTTCTTTTTCCTTTCTATAAATTCTTTATAGAATTTCAAGGAAGATGTACTTAATTAAATATCACACACTGTGAAACTGTAAAAAAAAATAATAATAATAATCCCTTTAAGAAGTGCGTAAAATAAATGAACAAATAATTGTCAAAAGAAGATATATAAATGGCCAACAGGTATATGAATAAAGGTACAACATCACTAATCATCAGAGAAATGCAAATTCAAAACCAAAATGAGGTAGAGTGGCTACTATTAAAAAGACAAAAAGTAACAGATGCCGGTTAGGAAGTGGAGAAACAGGAACTCTAATACATTGTTGGTGGGAATGTAAATTAGCACAAGCCCTAAGGAAAACAGTATGGAAATTTTTCAAAAAAAACTAAAAATAGAAATACTATTCTATCCATCAATCCCATTGCTGGGTATGTATCCAAAAGAAGGAGATTCAGCGTATCAAAAAGATATCTGCAGTCCCCTGTTTATTACAGAACTATTCACAATAGGCAATATTTAGAATCAAACTAAGTGTTCATCAACAGATAAATGGATCGGCTCAGCGCCTGTGGCTCAAGCGGCTAAGGTGCCAGCCACATACACCTAAGGTGGCGGGTTCGAATCCAGCCTGGGCGCACCAAATAACAATAATGGCTGCAACCAAAAAATAGCCGGGCGTTGTGGCGGGCGCCTGTAGTCCCAGCTACTTGGGAGGCTGAGGCAGGAGACTCGCTTGAGCCCAGGAGTTGGAGGTTGGTGTGAGCAGTGAAGCCATGGCACTCTACCCAGGGGGACAGCTTGAGGCTCTGTCTCAAAAAAACAAACAACAACAACAAAAAAAAAACAGATAAATGGATCAAGAAAATGTAGTACTCACCAAGGTTTGACAATTATGCTCAGAAACTCATCTTAGAAAAAGTGCTACTTGTTACTGAATATCATCATGGTCACCTTCAACGTACTCCCCTTGGGAAGTTATGCCCTAACACCAGTGCCTAGTCCACCCTTCAAAGCACTTTTTAGAAGATGAGTTCATGAACTTAGTCATCAGACTAAGTTACAGACAAAGAGTTCCAACATTGCTTTGAAGATGGACTAGGTGCTGGCATCAGTGCATAGCTTCCCCACGTTAGTATTTTGAAGGTGACCATAGTGATATTCACCAATAAGGTAGGTAGCGCCTTTTCTAGGGTGAGTTTGCAAACTTAATTGTCTGATCTTGTACATAATAGAATACTATGCAGCTGCATAAAAGAATAAAATCCTGCCATTTGCAGAAACATGGATGGAACTGAAAGGCATTATGTTAAGTAAAATAAGCCAAGCACAGAAAGACAATTTTCACATATTCTCACTCATCTATGGGAGCTAAAAATTTGATCTCATAAACGTAGAGAAAGGAATGATAAATACTAATAGTTGGAAAGGGTAGGTTGGTTTAAGGTGGGGGAGGCATAAGTTTTATTGTTTGACAATAGAGTGACTAAAGTTAAGAACAATGTATTGTATATTTCAAAGTAGCCAGAAAAGACATAAATTATTCCCAGCACAAAGAAATGATAAATATTTAAAGTGATGGTCACCCAAATACTCTTCACCTGAGCATTACATAATCTATGCATGTAACAAAATATCACATGGAACCCCAAATATGTAAAATATATGTATCCAAAATAAATTTAAAATAACATATTCCAGAAAATAGAAGGAAAATATTTTATAAAAACATACCTAGGCATAATATATCTTAATATTTAAGCACTATATATATTTGATTTATATATTTGGTGCTCCAATGTTAAGGTGTATGTATATTTATAATTGTTACATTCTTTTGATTAATTTACCCCTTTTTTATTATATAATCACTTTTTAGTCTCATTTATAGTTTTTAAATTAAAGTCTATTTTATCTGATAAGAATTTAATTACCCCAGCTGTCTTTTGGTTTCCATCTCCATGGAATATCTTTATTCATTCCTTCACTTTCAATATGTGTGTGTCCTTAATTTTTAGTGAATCTTTTGTAGGCAACATATAGTTGGGTCTTTAAAAACAATTTATTCTTCTTCTCTGTCTTTTAATTAAAGCATTTAATTCAATCATTTAAGGAAATAATTGATAGGTAACAAATTACTACTGACATTTTTTCTTAGTCTTCTAGGGTTGGTTTGGTTTGGTTTTATGTGTGTAGAACCTTTGTTCTTTTCTTCTTCCTTTACTATCTTCCCTGGTGATTAGGTAATTTTCTATAGTGGTATGTTTTGGTGCCTTCCATTTTATCTTTTGTGTACACATGTACTGTAGGTTTTTGCTTTGTGGTTATGTAAGGATTTGCATAAAATATTTTATAGAAATAACAGGCTATTTTAATCTAACAATCTAAATCTGGTCACATAAAATAATTTAACACTTTTAATCCATACTTTATGTTTCTAATATTATAATTTACATATTTTTATATTATACATGCCTTAACATATTATAGGCATTATTGTATGTATTAGTTTTGTCTTTAACCTTCAAACTAAAGATATAAGTGATTTGCATACCTCTATTACAGTATTAGAATGTTCTAAATTTGACTATGTACTTACTTTTACCAATGAAGATTTTTATTAAATTTTTAATTATTTAAAATACATGCAGTACATAATACTTGTATATTTTTATAGGACACATTCATATTTTGATACAGGTAAACTATTAATCAAATCAGGTGGGTTAGGTTATCTATCACTTCAGGGACTTACCATTTCCTTGGGTTAGGAACCTTCAAATTCCACCCTTTCAGTTATTTTGACATATATCTTAACTTATTGTTGATTATAGTCACTTTGTTATTGTACTATCAAATATTGTTCTTCTAACTATCTAACTATACTTTTGCACCCATTAACCATCCCCACTTTATCTTTCCCTCCCTGCTACCCTTTTCAGGCTTTGGTAATCACCATCTTATTCTTTGTTTTCAATTCAATACGAAAAATGAAATCATGTGATTTAAATATGGGCAAATTATCTGAAAAAACTTTTCTCAAAGAAGACATACAAATGGCCAACAGATACATGGAAAAATTGTTTAACATTGTTAATCATCAAAGAAATGCAAATCAGAATGACAATGAGAGTTCACTCACTTACCTCATTCCAGTTAAAATCACGTTTATCAAAAAGGCAGGCAATAATGAAAGCTGGTAAGGATGTGGAGAAAGGGAATCTTTCATACATTATTGATAAGAATATACATTAGTACAAATACTATGGAAGATAGTATAGAGGTTCCTCAAAAAACTGAAAATAGAATAGCCATATGACCCAGCAATGCTGGCGCAGGGCATATATCCAAAGGAGAATTCAATATTTCAAAAAGATACCTGCATCCCCATGTTTATTGCAGCACTATTCATAATAGACAGGATTTGGAATCATTCTAAGTATCCATCAATGGATAATTTGATAAAGAAAATGTGGCACATATGCACAATTGTATATTATGTAGCCACAAAAGAATGAAATCCTGCCATTTGCAACAACATGGTTGGAACTGGAGAACATGTTCTCACATGTGGGAGCCAAATATCAACTTATTTCTATGTTACTAATTAGCATCCTTTCTTTCTACTTGAAGAACTCCCTTTAGCATTTCTTCTAAGACAAGTCTGGTTATGATGAACTGCTCAGCCTTTTTTGTGTGGGAAAAGTATTCATATCTCCTTAATTTCTTAAGTACACCTTTATCAGGTATATTATTCTTGGTTAATGTATTTTTTCGTTTTTCACTTTGAATAAAGCATCCCACTCTCTCCTGGCTCATATAGTTTCTGCTGAGAAGTTTTCTCCTAACTCCCTTATATCTGAGTGTAAGGGAATTCTAATAAGTTCTATTTTCTTTTTGTTTTCAGGATCCTCTCTTTATCTTCAATTTTTCACACTTTCAGTATTATATGTGTTGGTGTAAATTAGTTTGGATTTGAATGGATATTTTATTGGACCTTGGATAGTTATAGCTTTTCCTGAATTTGGAAATTTTTCTACTATTATTTTTTAAATAATCTTTTATCTCTTTATTTCTCTCTTCCCCTTTAATGGCTATACCTTAAATAGTTGATCTTTTAAAGCTGTTTATATATCATGCGAGGTTTCTTCATTCCTTTTCCTTCCTTTTTCTTTTTTCTCCCTTGACTATATATTTTCAAATAATCTATCTTTGAGCTTGCAGATTGTTTCTTCTGCTTGATCATTTCTGCTGTTGAAAATCTGCATTTTTCATTTCATTCACTGTATTTCTCAGCTAATCCTCCATTTTCTTATTAAAATGGTGAAAATAATATATCTCTGCTAAGGATATGATAAGTATGATAAGAAAAGAATTAATTCATGTATGCCTAACATCGATTAAAGGGTTTGGTATAACTCTTACTGTAAAGTACCAGGTAGCAAATATTTTAGGCTTTCTAGGTTAGAAGGTAAAATAAATGATATGATATAGTTACCCATGTAAAAGGAAAAAAATTCACAGATTTATATTGGCAAAATGTAAAATATAATAATAATAAATTGAGTTCTGTTTGACATAATATAGGTTTGGTAATGGAAAGAATAGAATTTATTGGGGGATATTTCACTTAATTGGGGTTCAAAGTCAGGGTTGATTATCAGCAAATTGTTTCCAAAGTCCAGTTATAAAAAATATTTGTACTCACAAGCCATACAAAACAGATAAGCTGGATTTGACCTAGGGGCCTTAGTTTGCTAACCTCTATTCTCTTTCACTGATGGGTCCTAGTGAACCACACATCCCCATATTCATACTCTTGTCCTATTTTCTTTAACATAGGCTGGCTCTAAAAGGGTCTTTTAATTAACATAAAAGCAGCAAAAATCTTTCTCTCACAGGTCTAGACCTGAGTCTTAAGAAGGCTGGTAGCTTCCATTCTGCAACCTTGGATACCTTAAGCCACCCTGCAAAAAACCCAGCTATTCTGCTGGAAATATCACATAGAAAAATGAGGTTAAGAGGGAAAGACTCTGAGACAAGAGGGAAACAGAAGGAACCCAGACATGTTAGCATCTCAGCTGAGGCGATTCCATCAGCCAGAGCCAACTATACGTAAACTGTATTGGATAGCTCTGTCTATCTATATCTGAGATCTTCACATAGCCACATGAAAGAGCCCAAGTGGGATCAGAAGTTTCCAGCTAAACCTAGTCGATCTCATGAACAGAGTCCTAAGAGATAACAAAAGAAAATCAGTCTACCAATTTATACTCCTGCCAAGAATGTAAGGTAGTTCTATTGTTCTGCAACCTTACTAACACTTAGTATTTTCAGTCATTTTTTACTTTGATGGGGTGGTGAAGCTAAAGCATTTCAATTACTTCTGCCCCAGTCACTAAGACTTAAAGAAAATTTTCCCTAAACTTAGAGTTAGAAGCTGGAAGAAATTCAACTAGAGAACTCAGGTACTTCTGGGAGAAAAATATAATTATTGATAAATATATTTAATTCTTGACATTAAATATTTTATTTCTTAAAAGGAGTCCTTTCTTATTAGATATGTATTTAATAATTTAATTCTCAGAAGTAGTAATGACTTTAAGAATAGACATAAGATATATGACAAGGAAACAGAATTACATTACTTTATCAATTCATATCAAAAACCCAAAAGTCAGGAGATACGGATTTCAAAATGGCTGTGCCACTAAGTTAACAGTTGCTCTTAAAGCAAGTCATTTTTCCTCTTGGCTTTGAGGAAATTATTAAATGGAGATGATAACAATCTTTTCAGCATCACATAGTTGCATATTCAATCAACAAATATTTTCTGAGTACCTATTATGAGTGGGTACTGGTGATGAAATGGTAAGCAAAAACAGGCATAGCCTCCATACTCATCAAGTTGACAGTTTAGTATAGACATTAATATAAGATTAAACAATTAAAATGTTAATAAATAATGGGTTAATAAATAATTCTTGAAAACTTATTAATATTACAATGTAAAATTAATTTGTAAGCATCAAAATCAGAACTTCATAACTAAGAGATACATAAGAGGTCTAAATAGAATCCTCCAAATTCTTTAAAGAAACACAAAATATGGAAGGATACTTTTTGAAAAGTAAAAAGTTACAATAAGCAAAAAGTGACAACATTACCATTAAGCAGTTTCAGAAAGATAAGTAGATGTACTTCTATTCCAGCATTTGCAATTAGAAGCTATACATAGCTTGGGCCCAGTATCTTTGACCTTCACTGTGACCCATAATAGTGATATCTCATTAACTAAAGTGAGAAAGGCTCTGATTGTGAAAGTGATAGACTGAGGCCCCAGGTGGAGGGCCAAAAGTTTGGAAGATAAATATATGTTATTGGCCCACAATGAGTCAGGAATCTGGGTCTCTCAGAAAATAACTATGTTTGGAGCTGGCTTGGACCCCTGACCTCATTTGGCTTATTAGCTCAGTGACTTTGAGCACGACTCTTGTTCTTCCTGTCTGAATTTCCTCATCTGTAAACTGAAGAGGTTAGTCAGATAACATTTTATGGGCTCTGACTTTTAATAAATCTACCACAGCTAATGGCTCATATAGTGTATCTTTTCCTTAGTAAACAGTGATCATACCAGTAAAATAAGAAGTCAGATAAATATGGGTTAAAATCCCTACAACCTTCTAATTATATATTATGTAAATTATATATGTATATTATGTAAATTATATAATCATAGGAAAATCATTTATCCTCTTAAACATATGTATCTTCATCTTTAAAATGAGAATAATAATGACCAACTCATATGATTATTATAAACATTAAAAGAAATAAGGTATATGAAGTAGCAGGGTTTATAAATAATTTCCTTCCTTTCTTCTTGGTCTGGAAATTACAGTACTAATCACAGGCAATCTCAAGCTTCTGATTTTTACCTAACCCAGCAGTTACATGTGCCCAAACCAATGTGTCTAATAGGATGTGAGAATGACAGAAAGAAGAAAGACCTAGTCCCTACTCAAAGAATTTATAATCCAGTAGGGAACACAGACCAGATACCCAAACATACCAAGCACAAGACCAAAAGGGGTATACACTTTAATCATGTTATACCAAACTGTGTTAGTATTCAAATGAAAGAACACACTTCAGAAAAAGGTGAGGGTAGGAATCAAAGAGGGATTCTAGAGAGGCAGTATTTGAAAGAGAATTGAAGGATGGGTTGGAATTTGACAGCCAGAATAAACTGAGAAAAAGCAATGAAGGTGAAGAATAAACACACACACAAAGTCAAGGAGGTAGAAAGTGTGCAGCATGTTAAGTTTAGCTGTAGAGCAACTAATTTTTATTTATTTTGTTTCAAAATATTGAGGAGGCACAAAAGTTTTTATTACGTGAATACGTTTTTAATGCGTGGGTCAGAACTGTAAGCATCCCCATCATTTGAATAGTGTTCACTGTAACCCTTAGGTAGAGTTTTGCTCCTCCTCTTCCCCTATCCCACTGCTTGATTTCCAAAGACTTTTATTTCTTTCTTTGTGTACATGTGTGACCACTGGTTAGTTCCACTTTATTTGAGCACATATGTGGTGTTTATTTTTCCATTCTTGAGATACTTCACTTAGGATAATAGTCTCTAGTTCCACCCAAATTGCTGCAAAAGGAATTAATTAATCTTTGTTATGAATGAGTAGTACTCCATGGTGTACATATATCATATTTTGTTAATTCACTCATAAATTGATGGATATTTAGGGTGATTCCACATCTATGTAATTGTGAATTGTGCTGCTATACACATTCAAGTGCAGATCTCTTTTTGATACAAGTACTTCTTTTTCTTTGGGTAGATATTTAGCAATGGGATTACTGAATTGACTAGAGGGTCTATTTTTAGTTCTTTGAGAAAACTCCATACTGTTTTCCATAGAGATTGTACTAATTTATAGGTGTATCATTATATGTAAGTGTGCCCTTCTATCTTATACATACCACCATCTATCATTTTTGGACTTTTTAATAAAAGCCATTCTAACAGGAATAAGGTGATATCATTGTGTTTTTAGCTTGAATTTCCCTATCATTAGTAATGTTGGGCATTTCTTCATGTGTGTCATGGCCTGTGTTAGGCACTTACATGCATTACTTTATATACCTAGTGAGGCAAGTTTTATTCTCCTCAGTTTTTAGATACTTGTCAAAAGCTTTTTGTAAAGATATTTAAGAGCAAAACAGAATTATAAAAACACATATCTGTTATTTCAAAGACCACTCTTTCTAATACAGCTAGAAATAAGGGATGTATTGACTTCAGAGAGCCCTATTAATGACAATCTGAAAAGTTTACATTTTGAATTGAAAATTGGCATAGATGAGACCTATGTCAAAATTATAAAGACAATATACAACAAACCCACAGCCATCATTATATTGAATAGGGAAAAACTGAAAGCATTCCCATGTAAAACTGGAAACAGATGAGGTTGTCCACTACTTCCACTTCTGTTCAACATAGTACTGGAAGTCATAGCCAGAGCAGTCAGGCAAGAGAAGGAAATCAAGGGTATCCAAGAGGGGAAAGAAGAGATCAAATTGTCATTCCTTGTTGACAACATGATCTTATATGTAGAAAACCCCAAAAATTCAACTAAGAGACTCTTGGTGTTGATAAATTCATCAAAGTCTCAGGTTACAAAATCAAGACACACAAATCAGCAGCTTTCATATATGACAACAATAGTCAAGCTGAGAATAAAATAAAAGATATAATTTCTTTCTCAGTAGCAAAAAAGAAATAAAATATCTAGGAATATACTTAACAAAGCAGGTGAAAAACCTCTGAAGGGAAAATATAAAACATTGAGGAAAGAAATTGTAGAGGATATAAACAGATGGAAAAAAAAATACCATGCTCATGGATCAGCAGAATCGACATTGTTAAAAAGTGGCTTACAGATTCAATGTGGGTCCCATTAAAATACCAATACATTTTTCACTGATCTTGAAAAATAGTTCTATGCTTCCTATGGAACCAAAAAATTCTGAACAACCAGGGCAAGCTGACATAACAAGAACAAAGCAGGAGGCATCACTTTACTAGACTTTAGGCTATACTATAAGGCTATAGTAACCAAAACAGCATGATACAGACCCCAAAACAAAGACACAGACCAATGGATCAGAATAGAGAACTCAGACATAAAATTATCCTCATATTCCCATTTGATTTTTGACAAAATAGATAAAAACATACACTGGGGAAAAGAAATTCCTGTTCAATAAATGGTGCTGGAAAAACTGTTTTGCCACACGTAAAAGACTGAAACAGGATCACACATCTCACTACTCACAAAAATTAACTCATAATGGATAAAAGACTTTAACCAAAGGCAGGAAACTATAAGAATCTTAGAAGAAATTGTTGAAGAAATTCTTATAGACAGTGGCCTACGCAAAGAATTCATGACAATCTCAGCGACAACAAAAATAAATAAATGGGACTTGATCAAAGTAAAGTTTCTGCACAGTCAGGGACACAATCAAAGAGCAAATAGTCCACAGAATGAGAAAAATACTAATGTGCTATACATTTGATAACTGATAATAAGAATATACATAGAACACAAGCAAATCAGCAAGAAACAACCAAACAATGCCATTGAAGAGCTGACAATGTTCACTGAAGACATGAACAGAAGCTTTTCAAATAGATTTACTAGTGGCCACGAACTTATGTAAAAATACTCAGCATCTCTAATCATTAGGGAAATGCAAATCAAAACCATGATGAGATATCATCTAACTCTAATGAAAAAGGTTCACATTCAAAAGTCCCAAAACAACAGAAGCTAGCATGAATGATGAAAGGAAGACACTTATAACACTGTTGGTGGGACTGCAAACTAGTGCAACCTCTATGGAAAATTGTATGGCAATACATCAACGAACTTAAAGTAGACCTACCATTTGATCTATCAATCCCATTGCTAGGTACGTACCCAAAGAAAAAAGTTCATTTTATAAAAAGGATACCTCCACTCAAATGTGTATGTCAGCACAATTCACAATCACAAAGACATATAAACAACCCAAGTGAGTACCCACCAATGCATGCATGGATTAATAAGATATAGTATATGCATACTATGAAGTACCACTTTTCAGCCATGAAAAAAATCAACCTAGTATCTTTATGGACAACCTGAAGGAAACTAGAAACCATTTGGCTCGGCGCCTGTGGCTCAAGCGGCTAAGATGCCAGCCACAGACACCTAAGGTGGCAGGTTCGAATCCCCAGCCCGGGCCCGCCAAACAACAATGATGGCTGCAACCAAAAAATGGCCAGGCATTGTGGCGGGCGCCTGTAGTCCCAGCTACTTGGGAGGCTGAGGCAGGAGACTCGCTTGAGCCCAGGAGTTGGAGGTTGCTGTGAGCTGTGATGCCATGGCACTCTACCCAGGGGGATAGCTTGAGGTTCCGTCTCAAAAAGAAAAAAAGAAACTAGAAACCATTCTTATAAGTAAAATATTATAAAAATAGAGAAAAAAGCACATGTACTCAATACCAAGTTGGAACAAATCAATCGACACTTATATGCATATATGGAAGTAAATATCAATGAAAATCAAGCTGAGGGAGAGGATAAGAAGGAGATGGGCAAATTCACACTTATTTGGTACAGTGCACACTATCTGAGTGAAGAGCACACTTGTGTGTATAACTTTGACTCAATCTATACAAATTAATTTAAATAATTTCATCAAAATAAACAGGTTAATAAATCTGAAGAAAAAAAATTGGAAGTCACAGGCAGTTTCTCAGCAAGAATAGGACATGGATTAAAATTCTATTACCTAGGGAAAAATAGTGACAGATAATGTTTATGAGCTTAGAATTCATAGCTAAACTACTTTGATTTGAATTCGAATTCTGCCACTTTCTAGCTGTTACCTAATTTTTCCTGTCCCTTAGGTATGAAACAAAGGTAACAACCATAGACTTCTGGGAAGAATAAAATTCATTAATACATATGAAATGCTAGAGCACTTTCTGGCACATAGCAAGCGCACAGTGAGTATTAGCTGCTGCTCCTACTGCTGTTGTTGTGGTCGTTGCTGCTGCTGCTATATTAACAAAAACAGTTATTGGTACTGATTGGTATCCCAATCTGACAGTTTATTTTTCTTCTGCTCAAGTATGGGCAAAAGGTTAATTTGTGTATTGTCAGTGAAGAAAAGTCTTGCTTTATGAGTTTACAACAGTAAGAGTCTAGGAAGAATTTTAATCTTATTAAGAAGGTAAGTATCTCAGGTCATTTTCCCTATAGCATCATCCTCTAGTTCATATCCATGAGATAATTAGGACTTGAGAACCCTTGTATGGGGTCCAAGTTTCCCATCTTAGCTGATGGCAGACTATGAAATGCAGCAAGGAGAAAACATCAAGTCAGAAGACTTGGATTCTAACCCTAAGCCTACTATTCTTTCATGACCATGAACAGATGACTCTCCTTTAATAGTCCTCAGCTGTAAATAAAGAGTTAGGCTTATTCTTCATGGATCATTTTGAGAATTAAACAAGATATGGGATATGCAAAACTTTTTGGTTTAAATGGTGCCATCTATGCACATAGCAGGTGTTTAAAACATTGTTGAATCAAGTGCCTATTATATTTGAGAAATGTATTTGGACAGACAGGAAAAAGATAAAACAAATGGTGGAGTAGTTCTGCATTTCAGCCTTGGGGAAAGTAAAACACTCTGTATTGACACAATCCATAAAATATACAGGAAGAAACCTGGTGTCACAAAAAGAGCCTGAGTTTCAAAGTGAAGTAGCACTAGGTTCAAATACTAGCTGAAGTATTTATTATTTATGAGAACTTGAACCAACTATTTGAGCCTCTTTTTTTTTTTGAATAAAAAATTAGACTATAAATACTTACCTCATAGGCTGACTCTGAGAATTAAACTTAAAAATTAGTCCTAACAATATGCCTGACTCAAAGATGACACTCAGTAGACATTACTACTGCTACTACCACCACTACTATTGATAATAATGTCAGTTGACTTTCAGTAAATGCCAACAGTCAGGCACTATTTTGAATACTCATGCAGATTATGTTACTTCATCTTTATTAATTTAGTAAATTAATAAGACTAATTCTGTTATTCTTCCCAGATTTTCTTGATGAGGAAACAAGCACAGGACATTCAATCTCACCCTAGGTCATAGGGCTAGACAGTGATTTTCAAATTGCTATATACATTTTTCTCTCCTCCATAAGTTGTAATAAAAAAAAATCCTATATAAGATTCCAAAGCACCTACTCTCCAATTATCTCATTTTATCTTATCCTTGAAACAACTTTAACCATGGATAGCTATCCCTACTTTACAAATGGGAAAGAAGAAACTTGAAGAAAGTAAATGATGTATTTAATGTCACACAAATACATAGTAGCAGTCACACCACAACTTCTGCCTTGTGGGTAAACCAGAAAATGAAACCACATCTTCAAACTCCAAGTTCAGTGTTCTTTCTAGTATACACCTGAATTTCCCACATAACACTTTAGAATGGAGTTTTCTTCTTAATTCAGACTTCACATTAATCCAAATTAACGATGTCTTGCTGTTCTGTTACTAATTATTCTGATTTGCATGTATTGGGATGGTCCCTGGATCAAGAGCCAGTGAATTCATCTGGAGGAGGCTTTTCCTTGGGCCCATTGAGCCTTTACTCATCTAGCTCAAAGATAGACTTCCAACCTTTTTCATTCTGGCATTTAGTCTTCCCCTATGTATCAACATGGATTAAAATTACAGGTAAGGTATATTACTCATCAGTGTGACCAGATCTTCAAAAGCAATAATTAAAACATAAAGGAAATGATATCTTCAGTAAAAAAGGAAGGTTCTAATTTTTTTTATCTAATAAAACTGTACGCCAACTCCAACAAGGGATGTATATTTGCACCAGATGGGCCAGAGTTAGTATCCTGAGTTGATCAGTGTGTGACCATAAACAACTTACTGTATTTACTGTGCTGTTTCTTTAAACAGCAAAATGCAGGTAAAGATTCTGATATATAGCAGGTCCTTATCTAATAGTAGCCATTACATCATCAGGGAAATATGGGAGTTATTTAAGATAATGACACTGATTAAACACTTTATCTCACTGAAATGCAAGAGATTTAAGAACTTTCTCCACTTTGATAGTACAACTCTCTTTACCTATTATTTGATATTCACAATTCTAGGAGAACATATGTTTATTATCCTCATTTTATACAAAAAAAGGTGGGGCTCACAGATGGATAAAGACTTTCCCAAAGTCAGTGTATTTATCAGAAAGAATATCTTAATGCCAAGAGCAAATACCTCAAAACCCCAGTGTCCAAACATACAAAGTTTATTTCTTGCTCATGTAAAATCCTGGTAGGTCTCACAGCAACTGTTCCTTCACCCTCAACCCCATGGGTGACTCACGTGCTACCAAAAAGAGCTGGAAGGTTGTACAAAGGCTTTTAACTAATTCAACCTGGATGTGACAAATATCATTTCCACTCCTAGTCTACGGACTAGAGTAGTCTCGTAGCCCCACCAATATGGTTTTCCAAGAGCACAGGAAGAACAAGCTAGAAGAAATTAAGGTAAATTAAGAGCCTGAATATCTACTGATTAATTGTGATGTCTTTTATTTTTATAATTTTTCTTGTGTTTACACAAAGATTTTTCCCAGAAACATTGCGTTTATTAAAGATGAAGCTATTTCAAAGTCTTCTTTATGATAAACGATTTACATTTTCTTCATAATTTGCAGAGTGTCTTTATAAATATCCATTTCAATTATTTTTCAACTTTCTTGCCATCCTGGATCAATTGAGTGCTTGAGTGACAAATTCGTCACTTAATAAAAATGTCTTGACCGCTTGCTGTATGTGGTGGGCCTAAGCAGAATTGCTACATATACAGAGTGTGCCTTGCACCAAAGACTCCTACTATGGGCTAATACTGGCTTTATGGAAGGAGTATGTTTTTCTAACACAAAAGTTGATTCATTAGGAGTTAGGTGGAGCCCTGATGCTAGGATATAGAAATGGATATGACTGCATCCTTATCGCCAAGGATCTCACAGTGTAATAGGGAAAATAAATAAACATGCAATTATACTACAGGGTCATAAATTGCATTGTAAAGAAAAGTCCAGCGTGCTATAATAGCATATAAGAAGGGCATCTAACCCAGCCTGGAAGACCAGGGGAGATTCTCTAAAGGAGAAAGTAACTAAATTGAGCCCCAAATAAGTAGATGTTACTCAACAGGGAAATATTGGAGTTAGGGGTTAAAGAGATGTGCTGTCTCCCAGAGAAAGAGTAATTTCAGAAAAAGAACAGAGGATAAAAACATCATTGCCTGTGAGGGGAAACTACAGCATTGCTGTTGAATAAAATTTGAGGTTAAGGTCTAAGAGATAAGGTGGGGGAAGAAAATGAAGAAATCAAGTACAGATATTGAAGCTTTGCTGAACTAAGGGAGCTTGTTTTTTACAAGGGGTGGAAAATGGGGAGCCATTATGCATTTTATAAAGATCCTTCCTGAGGTAGGGATGAGGGAATTGCTGTGTCTAGGTATTATGTATAATACCATTAGAGGTGTTTCAAGGAATTATTTGTTAAGTAATCCAATTTGGATTCTTAAAGCAGAGAGAAAAAATTATGTCCTTTGAAAGGTTCCTATGATTCTCACTTTGCTAGGCATAGATTCCAAGTAGACAGATACTCCTATATAAGTGAGGCAGATCACTTTTCTGAATGATTTCATAAAGCTCGAGCTTGTTTCATACAATAAAAATGATAATCAAAACATAAATTTAAATATAATAGGCCATATTTCAACAGATTCCATTTATATTACCACTGCACAAGGAATTATTTATGATGGTTCATGAACACCTAATCTTGATGTTGTGAAGGTGACCCTGGCTTGCTGGGTAGGGAAGAGAGCTGAGCCAGTGAAAGCATTTACACATTACTTCAAGAAGTATTACCAAGCTCAATTTTGCATGAAGGGCAATTGGACCATGGAGAACCAAAAGCTTAAATTGAGGAAAATAAGAATATTGAACTAAAATAGCCAGTACCAAGGTCCAAATTCCATTCTTAAAGAAAAACACACTCCAAAATGGAGATGTAACATGAATTCTAAAACTATTTCAAGGTCAAGGCAAAAAAAAAAAAAAAAAATCAGTATCACCAGAGCAGTTATAGGCATTCCTAGAAACATGATCCCAAGACATGATACTTACAAGCTACATTTGCACTTAACAACATGATGTCCTCTTCTTTTTCCTTTTCCCAAGGTTTGCTCAAATAATCATGAGATCAGTAAAAAGAGAATAAGGGTGAAAGGAGCATGAGGATGAAGTAGAATGAGGGAGGACATTCATTTAACAAACACTGGTAAAGCTCTACTATCATGTATAAACCAGGCACTGTACTAGGAGCTTTTTGAAGTACTGTCTTACATAAGAGAGGAAAGTATCACTACCCTTAGTTTTCAGATAATGAAACTGAGGCAAGTAGAGCTTAAGACATGGTAGAAAACCAATGTATACTTTCTCCTTAAGCATAAAATATTTTTACCAAAAAAAAGACTCAAATTTGAGGGAGACTCAAATTTACTAGAAATAGTCAATATAATAACCTTTTAATGATTTTTAGAAACATTTACAACCAAAGATATATATGTACTATTTTAATGGCATAAATGTATTCATGATCTATGTACAAATGACTTAGTAAAAAAAAAAGTGCCATGGAAAATTGCTGCTACCTTTCTTACCAATCTAATATTAAATGAGACTAAATTATGTTAATACTTCACTATTACAACCTCTGTTCCTCAATAATCTAACTTTGTTGCAGTACACTGACTAATTTATATGTTCATTCATTCTCTCATTCTACAGATATTTACTGGGTGCCTATCATATGCCAAATTTAGTCAACAGATTACAGTTTAATGGTACTTCACTACTGTTCTCAAAAGACCCACAGTTTACAAGGGAAGCCAGACAATTAAATAGAAAATTAGCACACAATGTGATACGTCTATGAATGCTATGATATAAGGATGCTTATGAGGGCTGTGTAGCATAGTTGGGTTATATTCATTCAGTCTGGAGGCTAAAACATCAGAGAAAACCCAAGGCTTTCCTAACTATAAAAAAATCTTTTTTTTTCCAAACTGTATCCTTTTCTTAGAATGTTGTAAGTCACATCATAGAAGCCTTAAGTTTAGTAAGATTAATTTTTAAAATTCTAGCTTTTAAGACACACACCTGAATGTGTAACAAATTAATTCATGTTAATATAATATCCTAAAATAATATTTTTGAGCTGGAAGAACCTTTAGAAATTGTTCTATTGCTTTTTAAGTAAAAATGTCTTTTTTTTTTTTTTTTCTGTTAGAGACCTGCATTGCTAGAGTGCAAAGATGCTGAAGGTGGTAGATTTGACTTACGACTCTCCCTTTGCACCCCTAAACATCACTATTACTTTTTTTTAATTTTTGTTATTGTTTGGGATTCATTGAGGGTTGAGCTTCAACACAATTTTCAAACAGACTTTCTTCAGCCCAATCTTCTCATGGGAAGTTTCTCCTTAAGACTTTAGATTCTATGATCCCAAACCTTCATTCATTCACTTGGTCAATATTTACTAAGCATCTACACCATGTCATGCCAAGTTACAAAGTTGAGTAAGACAAAAATATTCCCTGCTGCCACTGCTTTGCAATCTGATAAAAAAAAAAAAAAATCTATTGCAGCCTTTGAAAAGACTAATTGTGTAACATGAGTATCATTAAACAACTTGACTTTTGTACACCCTTGCTGGGTGACTTTGGACAAATCATTTCATCTATCTTTATCTGCCTCATCTGTGCAATGAAAATATTATTTGGCTTATTCATTCCACAGGATTGTTTTCAAGGCCTCATTACTTAATGAGTAAAAAAGTATCTTGAAAACTATAAAATGAGGTAAAACTATGGTCAATTTTATTTGTCATTCTCATGATTAAAAGAAGGCTCTGATTTAATTATGAATCACACTTTTAAAAGAAATGCAATTATAATACTTTTTAATATTTGTAGTAACTAAAACTTTGTCAATTAGCTACCATTGGAGGCTCACTTACAGACACAGTTACAAAGTATTCATATTGATTTGTACAAGTAGATGTTCCTGAACTGTTCAAAAGCTGTCAGAACCCTGGAGGACTAGAAATAATCCCTCTTGCAAAGAGGTTTATACAATTATTTCCTTCACTAAGATAAATTTGCAGAGAAAAATGCAAACATTCACCCAAGTCATTTCAATTTAAATATTAATTGAAATTATATTAATGCATTTCTATTATTTTGAAATTGGAAGAAGGTAATAATATACTGTAGCAGAAAGAACACAGAATTTGCTATCAGAACACCAAGCCTGATTTATGGCTATACAATTTGATGTCTCACTGATCTTGGGTGAGTCTCTTAAATGATATGTTTTCTAATCTCAAAAATACATACGTCTGAGAAATAAGCACAGACATATGACAAGTTCATCATGAGAATTGAGAAAAAACATGTGAAAATGCTTTCCTCTTAATCTGTAAAGCAATTTAAAGATGTTAACTGATATAAATACCACACTTTATTATGTATTTTAACTGTACTTTCCTACTAAATGATGATCAAAGGACTAGTTACTATTCTTTGATAACTGAGTTCATCTACTTTACAGGTGAAAAAAAATGGAGACCAGGAAGCATAAAACTAAGAAATAGAACAAGCGTAGAAATTAGAAAATACAAATTGTAGTAAAATTCTTAAAACAATTCTTAAAATTGTTTGTGCTACCAATAGTTTTGAAGCCCTATGCACTATAATGCAATCACATACCTTTTTTATATCTTAGGATCCACTTTCAAAAATAGAGGACAACACTCTTTCTAGATCACTGTATAGGCTCACGAGCACAATGTGAAATGTAGCAACTTGGATTTACCCAAATTGCTTTTTTTTTTATTAAGTCCTATATACATAGATCATGAATACATTTATGCCACGTGGGATTCAATGTGTTGATTATTTGCACAAATTGGAGTGCTTACATCTACTAATTAACATGCTTTCACCTCATTTACTAAATCACAGTGTTAAGACATTTGTGTTCAATACTTGATAGATTTGACTTGTACTCTTGCAATATGCTCCAAATTGCTTTTTTAGTTCCAAGTCAGATAAACAGTCCAAATTCAGTCATCCAAAGAAGACTATGGAAACTAAGTGATTCTACAAAACTGAGCTTAGTAGAGACTAAGAGACTAAAAATAGAAAGTAGAGAATGAGGCCAGGAGTGCTAAAGAACAGCTTCAGCAGTTATATTGTTTTTATCTTTTTGATTTTTAATCTAGTCTCTGCGGTTGTCTATGTGGAAGAGGGAAGGGCAGAGATGAGGGCACTAGTAGTTTTTAAAAATACTTTTCTAGAATATGGACATATAAGGTCTTACTCAGTTTCTAAAAACCTGAGCAAATCACAATTATTATTCCCTTAACAATGCTAGGTCAATGTTGAAGAAAATGGACCTGATGCTCTACTGATGCATGCATCACTCTTTCTTCTAGTGATCTCTGGAAGGCCATGACGACCTGCTTGTTGCTCTTGCTTGTTATTATTTGACTCCTTATGGTGAGGGATGTTTCATCATTAGGTACTAAACTCCAGAACCTAAGGGCTTTCAAGAGCCTATGAAAATGTTCTAAGACCTGAAAACAAATGCTGCCTCAAGAATATAAAACAAAACAATTGTATAAAATCAGGTCCTAATAACTTATTCCTTTGTTTTCACGTCTATAAAATGGAGATGATAATATATACCTTGCAAGGTTGCTGCTAGGAATAGATTTTTTACTTTCTGCTGATATTTAATGATGGACTACTATATGCCAGGAACAATTTTGGGTCCTGGGGATATCGTGGTAAATAAGACAGACAAGATCCTTGCTTCACTGGCATTTATATTCTATTGGAGGATACAAATAACAAACAAATACATAAGCAAACAAGAAAAATCTAATGATACATTTTATACAAAGAATTAAAATAGAATGATATCACAGAATTACATACCATAGAATGAATGACACTTACTCAGATCTCATTGATAAAAAAGGAGCCATGAGAGTAGAGATAGTGGAAGCACCTTTCCAGGCAAAAGTACTAGCTGGCGTAAAAGGCAGTAATGAATTTGGGGAGCTTCAAATTATATTTTCTTCTTCTTTTAATGTAACCTCTTCTCTCTCTTTTACATAGTAGAAATGGCAAGACAAGTCTACAGTAACCTATTTGGGCATGAAAATAAAGTGGTGGTTGAAGGGAAAGAAGGGAGAACTAAGCCAAGGTTGTTACTACTTTACTTATGTAAAAGGGAAGAAGGAGAACCCTCTGCTCACCAGGGAAGACACCAGACAGGAATTAGAAGCACATGTCTTGCTGAAAAGAAAGAGCATGCCATCAGCCTAAAGTATCTCATGGGGGGATATATTCCACTTAAATCTAGTGTGGCAGAATAGATGGCTTCCCGAAGGTGTGTTCTCACCAATTACCCTCCCTCCATCCAACCTTCCTCCTCCCCTTCCCTCCTTCATCCTGGACTATAGTTGTGTTTTATCTTTCACATGAAAGTGTGAATGACTGTATATTGGTTTCATAATAGTACTGAGTACACTGGATACTTTTTCTTCCATTCTTAAGATACTTTACTAAGAAGAATATGTTCCAGCTCCATCCATGTAAACATAAAAGAGGTAAAGTCTCCATCTTTTTTAAGGCTACATAATATTCCATGGTATACATATACCACAATTTATTAATCCATTCATGGGTCAATGGGCACTTGGGCTTCTTCCATGACTTGGCAATTATGGATTGGGCTGCAGTAAACATTCTGGTGCAAATATCTTTGTTGTAAAGTTATTTTTGGTCTTCTGGATATATACTTAGTATAGGAATTGCAGGATTGAATGGCAGGTCTACTTGCAAGGGTACATGTTAAATCTATTAAATGTAGAGTAAAAATGTCTTAACACAATAATTAAGTGAGGTGAAGGCTATGTTAACCAGTTTGATGTAAGCAGTCCAAATTGTATATAAAATCAGCACCCCATAAATGCATTAATGTGTACAGTTATGATTTAATTAAATAAAAAGAAAAGAATACTACCCACTTCACAGAGTTGTTTGTGAAGATTAAATAAGATGATATAAAAAGGATGCCAAAAAAAGTGTGAATATTTTCAGAAAGAAAAAACTATTAAAATTATAATACTCAATAAAAAAATAAAGAATGCAAAATATGAAAATATGCAAAAAAAAAGATGGCTTCATGAAGATCAGGCTTCTGGCCTTACAATTAGCAGTTGCTCAATAAATACCTATGAGATGATCAAATGGACTCTTCCGCAAAGTAAGGCCTTGCTTGTATAGTAAAGAGAATGATTAACTTAACTTATCTTACTGAAAACTCTAAAGCCATAAAAATATATAAAGAAAGCAAACCTACAAAATCTGAAGTCGGGCCTATTTTACTGCTCTTGTCCTTGATCTTACATTTGTACTTTGTGTGTCTTGGTAAGCTCCCTACAAGACCAATATATTGAAAAGCTGCATCATACAAACTGCCTTTGCTTAAGAAGAAAAAGCCAAAAAGGAGCATCTAGTCTTTCATGTCTACTGACTATGGGGAATCTTCCTTTTGGATGGTTAAACACAAAAATAGATATGTAGATGCCAAAGAAGCTAGCCTCTAGTGGCTTTGCATCCACTCCTGAAGCATCAAATTTGAATAACAAATGCCTTTAAAGTTTCCAACCTTGTATAACATTAAGCTAAGTCCAATCTTCATAAATAAATTAACTCCTTAGCATAGAAAAGAAGTGGCTTCATTTTTCTCATTAAAGTAATGCTACTGAAGGGGTCCAAGTTCATGTTATTATAATAAGTCTATTATACCAAAGTACCGAAGGAATAGTCTTGAAGAAATCACCCAAAAATTTACTAAAATTTAGCTTTTGTATCATACAAAAGACAAATCAAAGATTTGTCTAAAATATAGTTTCCTTTTCAGTAAAATGGGATTGAAACTTTTATTTTACAGAGTTTACATGAAATTTATATGTGACAATATATGTAAAGGACCTGACACTGTACTTGGATCACAGAACCCCTAAATAATCTAGAACTACTGTTATTACTTAGAAAACTGAGCTCAACAATTCTAGGGCTAAGATTTTCCAATCCTGACTGGTTTACTTGAGTCTTTGGCTTCCTAAATTCCAGGCAATCACATAATTTGCATATGACTAAGACCTCCCACTCGCTGACAATAACAGGGAGAAAAAACAATTAACTGGGATGGCTCATGACAAAACCCAACCACAAAGCTTCATATGTCTAATCCCTTGGATGCCACTATCCCTCTATAGTCTAGACCTCTAATTAATAATTCTGTATCTCACTCCTCAAATCTGCTAGGAAGGTTGAGAACCACTGTATTAGAGTGTTTTTGATAACAGGTCATCTTGTAAAGCCAGGGCAGAGGTAAGATGTTATCAGCCTATGAAGGGGATGGAACTCCTAGTCGCCTTCAGGATGCCACATGTGTATAAATGAAGCATCCTCTGTATTGCCCTCATTCCTCCCTTGGAGTTCTAATTACTGATTTACTAGTGCTATAGTAATTGCCCTGCACAAGCAGAAACTAATACGTGGGTAAATGACCATATTCTTCAGTCCTTTGCTTTTCTTATCTGTAAAATAAAAGTGTTAGCATTGTAGAGCTAGTAAAATCTTTTTCTTTAGCTATATTTTAAAGTATTTTTATGTATGAAACAATCACTTTATGTGTATTTTCTCATTCATATCTCATCACATCCTATCCTAATTTTACAGATTAAAAGCTGAGATGCAGAGAAATCTAGTGTCCAGAGCTAACTTTGGAGTAAGATTTAACTATCTTCAAAACCTATGGTCTTAATTCTATCACTGTCTCTGAGGCAAGAAAGTAAAAGCAGAACTAAAAGAATCTGTCCTAGCTGCCCTGTGTAGGCCTCAGCCAAGCCACAGGCGTTACTGTTGTCCGTATGTTTCTTCCTTGACATAGGCAGGGCCTAGAATGTAATCTAGTGACTTCCTTGGGTTTCTATTGCCTTTGAGGGCAGGTGGTCCAACCGGTATCAAGGACATGGGCGAATCTGACCTTCCCCCTTGAGCCTGAGACCTTGAGGATGATGTCATGTCTCTCTCTGTTTTATGACCCTCACGTGCACTCTCGTCCTGAAAAGTAGATAGAAAAGAGGCAAGAGATTGAGTGGGGGGGGGGCTCAAATTTGGGAAACACGCTAGTGTTCCAAGTACCCACGCAGAATAAACTTGCTTCCTCTAATCAACTGGTGCCTGAAGTCTTCTGTCTGCATCAGTTTCCTGCTACATTTCTTGGTTCCCTGACAGGGAAGCAAGGTTTGGTGGAAAAAACATGCAGCTAGATTCTTTGGGTGAGGTTCTGCCCACCCTGCAGATCACCCCCGTGGGGAACTCCCGCTGGTCTGGCGACGTGGTCCTCAGAGTGCTCCTGGGACAAATTGTCCCAGAGAAACGTCTCGTGGAGACTGAGCTGGTGAGGTCCCTATAGCAGGTCACTGCAGAGGCTGAGAACCAGCGAGGAACCGATAACAGGTGGCGCCAGGACATCCAGAGTAAGGTAGGATCCTTTTGAAGCCCACAACAATTTTAGTGGAAGAGGAGTCTAATCACCTCCTTGGGCGTTAGATTGCTGGCAGGTACACAGGGAGACATCTAAGACAAGGTAAGATCTATTTGGGGCCCACTACAGTTTTAGTAGAAGAGGGAGACTGATCAACCCATTGGGCATTAGATCGCCAGCAGGTCTGTTGAGAGGTGTGTGAGAGTGTGTGGATGTGGTGTGACTGAGAGAACTCCTAGAGTGGAGTTGGATCTCCTGTCTCAGAGCCTAGGGGAGTGTTGGTTTGCCTCCTATGGCTAAGAAGAAGCTTGAGTGGGAAATTAAGGCTGCCCAGGTTAAGAAATGCATTGGAATTGTGTTCATGTGAGTGCTTGGAGAATGACTGAGATGGATAACAGTAGGTGGGATTTCGCCCCCCACCCACCCAATTCATGGGGTAAAATGAATGTGTGAATGTGCCCTTCTTCCCAGTTCCAACTTTGCCCCCTGGCTATTTTGAGGGAAACTGGAAGTTGCAGGTCTTCCGCTTTCTGTCTTTGGGTGGCCACGTGGTTATGTCATCTTGGGGGAAAATGGAAAGACATTAGAAAGGGTTTTGTAGTTTTGTTACTGGACAGGGAGATTTCAATGTCAAGAACAAAGCAGGAAATTAACCAAATGCTAATACAGCAAAGTATAGTGGTAAAAATGGAACTTTCTAGTCAGTTATATCCATATTTCCATGCAGCTATCTTCACCACTTCCTAATTATGGGACTGCAGACAAATGACTTTTGAGACTTAGTTTCCTCATTTATCTATTATAGTTAATAAAATCTCTTAAGATTAGAGTAAGGGTTAAGTAAAACACTACATATTTTTAAAATACAACTATAACTTAGTAATTATTAGACCTCTTCTCAGCATGACACTACAATAGCAGTCTAAAAAAGGTATATGGGTTTTTCTCCCCCATTGGTAACACGCTTCATTTGTCATACAAAATTATACACACGTATCAGCTCTTAAACGTCATTTTGACCTATCTATAATCTTTTGAAATTCTTTATTTTCTCAAGACCCAGGTTTCAAACTATGAACTACAACTAATTACTACACTGCCTGCATACTATATCCATTTCTACATGGTAAAGCCGGACTTATTAAAGTGGGGAGAGGCCTAATATACACCTTTTGCACTTATTAATGACTAGACAATTAATTAACTATTTCTAAATTCATCTCCTTCTTCAGAGGTTAAGCAAAAGCTCTGTAATCAGAATTCTTGGGTTCAAATCCTGACTCAACCACTTTCCAACACTGTGAGATTGAACAAATTACTTGACTTTTGTGTCTCCATTTCTTTGCATATAAAATGGAGATTATAACAATACCAATCTCATCAGCTATTATGAGAAATAAATGAGATAATACAAGAAAATTATCATGCTCAAAAGATGTTACCTATTGTTATTATCATTCTCCATGTCCGTTTTAACCTTGACTCATTATAAAAGGCTCCCTAGATCTCTCTCTCCAGCCTTCTTTTCCTAGCTCTCTTTTACTTATTATAGTTAAAAAATGTGATCAAACAAAGGGAAACCAATCAAATATTCACAATTTTGGTAATCAGTATTTTCTGATACTATTCCAATTTTTTCTTAATTTCAACAATTAAAAGTAACATAACCTCATTTATAAAATGAAATCAAATCATTTTTGACAATATCTTTTAAAATGTTTTCTAAATATTTTTAATCTTGCACAGCATTCACATTAATAGATACAATTACATGTATTTTAATAGTTTTATTGGATTTCATCACAGTACCAAGTGTCCTTCCCATTCCCCTACAGGTATAGAAGAGCTGGTCTACCACCATGTCTAGTCATGACATACAATACAAAAACAAAAGCAGAAAAAATTAACATGATACCTTCTTAGGGGAATGTCCTATTTCCAAATTTCATTTCAGTAAAAATATACATAACTCAAAGATATCTACGCATCTGAGTACCTACCATGAAGTGTTTAAAGGATTAATGGAAACATTTGTAAAATGTTAGCACCATGTTAGCATATAAAAGCATCCCTTAAATGATTTTTGTTGCTGTTGTTTTAAAGTTATACAACTATGTCCATTGTCACATAAAAGCAAATACTATTTGAACCACAGAGAAAAATAAAAATGCTTAATAAATACTCGGAGAATACCCAATATATTCAGTAAATTTTTAGTTTGTATTTTTATTTAATATTAATATGAGGGTACAAACATGCTCTGTACGTGTTAGGTAAAGTCCCTACTGTGATTGTGTCCCATGCCCAGTGTTCAGTAAATATTTATTGAAAGAACGAATGTATTGATCTTTCGTATTTCCCACACTAATTACACTCAGGCAGGCATGAGCCTTAATGAAGTTTCATTATATTTAATTACAGTATAGACCACAGGATGGCTCAACCTCTTCTCAGTTATGTAACTTTGGGCAAATTAATAAATATCTCTACTCTTTACTATTATCTCCTATGATGGGAGTTTCATCACCACACCTTATGTCATAATGAAGCATCCTAAGGAAACAGGGACCTAAGGTAGGTAGAGAGAACACTATTCACTTGCATTTCTTACAACAAAACCAATAAAGTAGCAAAACTTCACACTTTTAGGGGGGAGATCTCTGTATAAAAGCAAATGGTTTATTCATAATGAAAGCTCAAGTTTCCAGGGTAGTCTACAGGAGGTTTTGTTGATTTTCTCTTAGTATCACATTCCCACTAATACTTCCCAAGATGTCTAATGTGCCCTCTCCCCACCCTCTAATGTGCCCTCTCCAACCTCATTGATAGTTGGGAGTAGATGGATACAACCAGCTACTTTATTTCAACAAAAAGACCCTAGAGATATACTGTGATCTGCACTATTAAAGTGAAAGACTTTTCGCTTTTGATTTGGAACAACAGCAACAACAACAACAAAAAAAAACCCTTCATTGAGTGGTTAGTGACTTGGGGGATAAGATTTGTTCATTTATAACCACCGTCCAATGATTTTTATAGCTAAAATTTTAATTTTCTTCTCACATATTTTGAATGTACAGCTAAACACTAGTGGTTATTGAGAAAGGGAAAAATGAAATTTATACCTAGTTTATAGCTTTTTGTTCAAACTCACCAGCATTCGAAATCTGTAAACTTTTGCCGTATTCATTATGTTGACATTTATCTTTTAAAATCTAGTATGCAGAGATAATCATAATATGTGTGTAGAATTCAGAATGGAATTTTCTCAGTAAAGAATTTGTCTGTAGCTAGAATCACATGGAACCATCCAAACCAATAGGTTCCCAGGTCCCATGCCCCTAGGGCTACAGAGATGAAAAAGTCTAGCTCCTGCCAGCAAGGATTAAACAGAGCAGCAGAGGAGTTAGATATGGGTGATGATAATTACAACATAACATAGTAAATAAAAACACATAAGAAAGCATAGAACCTACAGGGAAAAAAAATACAAAAACACAGCTATGAGAATTTGAAAAACCTTCTCAGAAAAAGTAAATCCTCAGCTGTCTTTTATGTTTCTTTTCCTAAGTTATTCTATTTATCTAAGTGATGTTTGAAGAATGAATAATTTTACAGGAAAACAGTAGGAACCAGACAGAGCAAATCAGGGAGTAGAAATAATTTGAGCAGTGCATTGAGTTGTAAACAGCATAGTATGCTTTGGCAAATCTAAGCAGGTAAATAATGACAAATTAATGTTTGGATCAATGAGATGGGGAGCTGGAGAAGTATATAAAAGCACGATGATAAAGGATTTTCTATAACCTAAGATGAGCTTGTATCCTATGAAGGGTGATAATTTTTTAGAAAGTTTATTCATTCACTCAAGACTAGAGGTACCAGGGCAGGATAAGGCTACTTTAATAATTTTAGGAAAAGATGAGACTCAAACCTAACAGTCATTTTTTTAATAAATAAATAAATAAATAAATAAATATTTATTGAGCATCTATATATGACAGTTCATTGTGTTATAGGTGGCAGAAATACAGAGGAGACCACGACAGAATCTCTACCCATAAACAACTTCCTTTCTAGTGCAAACTAATATATCGTAAAAATTAATAGAATAATTAGAATAATTTCATATTCTAATAATAGCTATACAAAAAACAAACAGGAAGAGTAAGTTGAAAGAAGTATTCTTAGGTTTCACCAGAGTGGTCAGGGAAGTCTTTTCTGAGGAGAGGACATTTGAGAGGACAGATAAATGTTAAAGTAGTAGCCACATGAAGGTCTTGGGCAAAAGTATTTCAAGTAAAAGGATTAGAAAGTGCCAAGACTTTGAAAGAGCAATGAGGGTGGCAAGTTGAGAAACAAACAGAAGTCCAGTGCAGAGAAATAAGAATATATGAGGAGTTTAATGAGAGAAATGAGGTGTAGGCCAGGCCACATCAGGCAAAACCCTGTAGTGTCTGGTACAGGGATCTAGATTGACCTCTGGCTGTACTGGGAATCCACTGAACCATGTTAGGCTGGAAGCATAATGCTATAATTTTTTTGAAGATCACTGTGAATTTTGTATAAAGAATGATCTGAAAGAAGGCAAGAGTAGAATCAGAAAGATGAGTTAGAAGGCTCATGTAGCAGTAGAGGCTGTAGATAGTAATGGCTTCCAGTAGAGGATCTACTACATGCCAACATAAGAGAAAAACTCAATTCTATTCAAGTTGGGGGAAAGGGGACTGAGGAAGTGGGGAGAAGAGAGGAGGCTGGGGGATTAGTGTACTCCCACTTAGTGGATACAATGGAAGGATATATGGCATACCTCTCTGTTGTGGGACACAAATACAAGAGGAATCCTACCCAACAAATGCAGTGTAACCCAGTTGTTTGTACCCTCACATTAATCTGACATTTAAAAAAAAGGAGGTAATGATGGCTTAAACCACTACTAAAGCAATCGAAGTGAGGAAAAATGGTCTGATTCAGAATATATTTGAACCAAATTTCTGATGGACTAAAAATGTGATATTAGAATAAAGGAGAAAGTAGGAAGGCTGATCAAAGATGAAGACCTTTACTGAGATGAAGAAAATTTAGGGCAGGGAAGACTTGGAAAGCAATCAAAAGTTCTTTTAGAACCATAGTAAAGTGCAGATTAGCATCCCAATGTAGATGCCATAGAGGCAGTATAGAGAAAAAAGGTCAAATCTGAGAAATATTTACAAAGAAAAATCTGTACTCTTTGACTGTAGGCAGTAGAATAGAGAGAAGAATCAAGAACATCATTCCCCATACCTCACCTTTTGTTCTTGGATTTTTCACTCAAACAACATACTTTGTTCTGTTTCTGGCAACTGAACACTAAGGGTCATATGTTTAAATTTTCTAACTACATCTGGCTTGGCATCTGTGGCTCAAGCAGCTAAGGTGCCAGCCACATACACCTGAGCTGGTGGGTTTGAATCCAGCCCAGGTCACCAAATAACAATGACAGCTGCAACCAAAAATAGCCCGGCATTGTGGCGGGTGCCTTTAGTCCCAGCTACTTGGGAGGTGGAGGCAAGAGAAGCACTTGAGCCCAGGAGTTGGAGGTTGCTATGAGCCGTGATGCCATGGCACTCTACCGAGGACAACAGCTTGAGGCTCTGTCTCAAAAAAAAAAAAAAAAATTCTAACTACACCTACACAAACACATTCATTGAATCTCATTAAGGAACCAAAGTGAGAATACAGCACCCAATATCACTAATTGATGAGAGGGATAAGGGGGAAAAAGTAATTCTGCAATTTCCTAAATTGCTAAGTCAGATGCTTAAATTCTTACATTGACTTCTTACTCAACTTTCTCATCGTGCTAAGAGCAGAAATGGTATTACCAGAAAGCTTTTTAATGAAGCATGGGTTTTGCTATTGCTAACTATAATACTAAGGTTCTACAAGGAAAATAGGAAAAGAAAGTGAAAGGCAAACTTGAACAATTCCTTTCACTTGTATAACATTAGACTTCTCTTCAGCTTGTCTTTGGTGGTAAATTGAAATTATGCTATCACTAGGCTAACACAAAGACATGAATAACACATTACTGTTTCAGTTCTGAGGATTTATTTATGAACTCACCAATTATTTTCTAGAAAGCAAATGGGACTCTAAAGAGAAAGGCTATGTGGACCCCTTATTTGTAATCTTGGCTGCTAACCATAATAATTGCTGTTCTTCATTAGCACTTCATGGGTTACACAGCATTTTTACTCATGTACTTCCAGAGCATTGAAGGTTTTATGTTATTCACAAATAAGAAAATGGAAAATCAGAAGATGAAGAAGGGTATTGTGTACAAGGATGTAAGAAAAGGTTAAGAGGAAAAGTGGATTTTCCAAAGTCACCCAAGGGAAGTGAAATAAACATTTTCGTGACATTCATCAGGTAAATGCTATGTAGTACATGATGTGTCTGAAGTCTCAGAGCTATGATACGTAGAGCATCATTTAAATCCAAGAGGTCAACCCTAAAGTCCTTTGTCTTTCTAATTTACCACAGTACTCCAATGGTATACATGGAGATCCTATGTATAAGACTGCTTCCATGCCAAAGAGAAATTTCTCCACAGGACAAGCAATTGTCAGGACAGAGACTACGGTCCTCAGGTAAAGCCTTGTAAATTCACATAAATTTTACCAGTGCATACAAACATTTTTATAATTCCAGCATCCACTTTAGAGACAAAATGATTGAAACCAACCACCCTGTTAGCACACTGGACAAATTCTCACTTTCCATTTGCAAATAGATCAAGGCTCAATTAATAGTATCTTTTCAAGACACTCCAAAACCCAAGTGTTATTAATAACAATAATATTTTAATGACAGTTTCCAAAACCAAATCTAAGCTCTTGCATACATAGCAATATCCATTGTTTTTTAGCAAAGGTGGTTTTTGCCTTAGACAGTGTGATACTGTGATATAATAAGAAATATATATTTGGTCTTCATCCCCAGCTTCTGGCACAGAGCTCTTAAAATTCACTCTGGAATTTCCTAAGTGATATTGATGTTAGAAGCATCTTTTGTTTTAATATTTGGTTTTTGACCCAAGTTCTTGACCCACAGCTCCTAAATCACTTAGAATTTCCTGGATGAGATGAACATCTTTTGTTCTAAATAAGTAACTCTTGATGGGCTCCTGGACAGCTTCAGGGTAAAGGCTATTCACCAGAAAAACCAAGCTAGTTACCAGAAAGACCATGATAAAAGATTAGAACTTCCAGCTCCACCTCTTATGCTCTGAGGAGGGTAAAGAGCTAGAGATTGAGTTAATAATAATGCTTATATGATGAAGCCTCCATAAAAATCCCTGAAGTACAGGGTTCTGAGAGCTTCTGGTTTGGTAAATATTTCCATGTGCTAACCACCATTGGGTTAACACACCTCAATTCCATAGGGACAGAAGTTTCTGTGCTCAGGAGCCTTCTAGATTTAGGCTACAATTATGTACCTCTTCATCTGACTGTACATCTGTATCCTCCTTCACATCCTTTATAATACACCAGTGAACATAAATTTTTCCCCAAGTTCTATGCATGATCACAGCAAATTATCAACCTGAGGAGGGGGAGTTATGGGAACCTGTGACTTGTAGCCAGGCCAGACAGAAGTGTGAGTAATGTGGGGACCCACTACTTGTGATTGGCTCCTGAAATGGAGGGTACTTTTATGGGAATGAGTCCTTAATCTGAAAACCTGCACCAGCTCCAAGTAGTTAGGATCATAATTGAATTATAGGACACACAATTAATGTCCAGAGAAATAAAGAATTTGTCTTTGGTGTGGAAAAAGAAAACACACATTTGGTTTCAGAAGTCTTGAGAGCATAGAAAAACAGTAAGTTTTTTCTTTTTAGAGATTATAGGACACTGGAGTCCCACTTAGTAAATGTCTTCTGCCAGAATCTACGTATCATCTCTATAGCAGAAAAAGCAACTCCAAGTTCTAACCATAGAGTATATGAATCTGTCCTACTCCCTTTTTATACATAGACTTCGTATACCCTTAAGTCAGTCCTGAGATCACATGAAAAACCACCCCCACTCTTTTTAGATTACTCTACTTTCAATTGCCAACACCATTTACAGTTGTTCCCAGAGTTCTTGCTGCCTTAGCTTATTTTTTTATGTTCCATATTTTATCTCCATATTATTATTTCTGCTTTGTGGAGTCTTTGGATAGAAATCTCATGTTTGAATTCCAAAATCTTATTGACCTCTGCTTCTAATGGAAACACTTTACCTACGGCTTCATGAGACCACAATCGAGGGATCCCCTCTCTCAGTGTTCTCTGTCAGGGAAGGAAGATTGGATAAGAACATGTCTAAAACATTACCATATTTTGGTGGTTCCTGACATAAGTCTTTTAATAAACATACCAGAGTATTCCAAATCATTTAACATTAGGGTTGGAATGAACCTTAAATGTCATCTAGTATACCCTCACTGTTGTCAGCACTTGCCACTACAATGCAGTCTTTTTACAGTACCCTTCCTTAGGGGTAAGCTACCCTTTTATTAAATACCTTTGACCTTATGAGGTACAACATGTAACCTTGGAAAGTAATGACCTATTTTAGAGTGACCCCTAGTCCCTCCAATAATGCTCTAGACAACGATCATATTTTCTTCTTTAGGAATGATATGCCCAATTCCTTCTTGTTTTTCCTATGAAATTTACCATAGGCAGATCCAAGATTTGTGGGCTCTAAAAGTTAATGTGGGGTCTGGTTTAAAAAAGAGAATATAAAAGGATCTAATATGAAATCAGGTTCAGGGCCTTGGAAAGATCCATGCAAATGAAGAACCAAGAAATTTAAGTTTCATTAGCTTCAAGGTATATCTACCTTTATCAGGCACTGCACTTAAATGCTTAAGTACTTTATATCCTTTATCTCATTCATTTCTTTATAACTCTATGAGGTAGTTACTATTGTTATTCCTATTCCACAAATAAGAATAGGTCCTCAAAAAGTTAATAAACATGTCCAAGATCATATAGCATGTAAGTTGCAGAACAATTTCTTTAAATATTTAAGCAAGTAGACTTTCTTTTCCTCTCTATCCTAGTTAATATCCTGTAGATAATCTCTAGTTAATCTAAACTCCCCTTAAAGTGTATATTCAAATTCAAATAGAATAGACCAACTACTATGTGTCAAGCAATACACAGTGCTACACATTTCACCTATTAGAGTCAATATTAATGATTTAATATAAAGAAAAACCTAAACACCAAAAAACTGTCAGATTTGATAAATTTGGTAAAATTTTAGAGCACAAATGCAGCACCTGTGGCTCAGTGAGTAGGGCACTGGCCCCATATACTGAGGGTTGTGGGTTCAAACCCGGCCCAGGCCAAACTGCAAAAAAAATAGCTGGTCGTTGTGGCAGGTGCCTGTGGTCCCAGCTACTCTGGAAGCTGAGGCAAGAGAATCATCTACGCCCAAAAGCTGGAGGTTGCTGTGAGCTGTGATGCCATAGCACTCTACTGCGGGCAACAAAGTAAGACTCTGTCTCTAAGAAAAAAGAAAATTTTAGAGCACAAAATCATTGTATGAATATCAGTAGCATGTCTACACACTGAAAATGACCTAGATGAAAATGAAATCAAGAAGATAATCTTCTGTACTAGAGCTATAAAAATAAAATAAATAAAATACAAAGGAATACATTTAACCAAGAAAGTGAATGATCTATATAAGAAAAACTACAAAAAAACTAATGAAAAAAATTTTAGATTATACAAACAAATAGGAAACATCCCACGCTAATAGATCAGAAGAATTAATTAAAATTACCATATTGCCCAAAGCAATCTAAAGATTCAATGCAATAATTATCAAAATACCAAGGTCATTTTTCACAGAATTAGAAAAAGGAATCCTAAAATCAATATGGAAGCAAAAAAACAGCCCAAACAGCCAAAGTAATCTTGAGCAAAAAGAACAAAGCAGGAGGCTTCATATATTTGACTTCAAATTACAATATATTATAAAGTTATAGCAACCAAAACAGCATGATACTAGCAGAAAAACAGGCCCATAGATCAATGGAACAGAATAGGGAAACCAGAAATAAAGCTTGGTGGGTACAATGTGTTTTGCTTCAGTATGTAGGCACTGAAGGTCCTGACCTCACCATATTGCAATATATTAGTGTTGTAAAATTACACCATACCCAATGATCTTTGACAAAGCTGACAAGAACTTAAATGAATAACCACTCTTTTTAATAAATGGTGCTTGGAAAATTGGATTATCATATGCAGAAGAGTGAATCTGGACCCCCATCTCTCATTAGATATAAAACTCAACTCAAAGAGGGATTAAAGAATTAAACCTAAAACCCAAAACTATAAGAATGCTAGAAGAAAACCTAGAGAAAACTCTTCCAGACATTGGTCTAGGCAAAGAATTCATGAACAAGACCTCAAAAGCACAGGTAACATAAATGAAAATAGACAAGTGGAACTTAATTAAACCAGAAAGCTTCTGCACAGTAAAAGAAACAATCTGTAACAGAGTGGATAGACATCCTGCAAAATGGGAGAAAATATTTGCAATCTGTACATGAGACAGGGACTAATGTCCAGAATTTACAAGGAATTCAAACAACTTAACAACAATAAAAAAAAAAAAACATAACCCAGTTAAAAAGTGAAGTAAGGATATAAATAGACACTTTTCTTTTTTTGTGGATGTCTTTATTTTATTTCAAAATATTAAGGGAGTAGAAATGTTTTTGGTTACATGGATGATCACTTTTGCAATGCTTGAGTCCCAGCTATGAATGTGCCCATCACCCAAATGTGTTTATTATAATCATTAGGTATGTTTCTACTCCCCGCCCCGCCCCGCTCCCAGTTGATTTCCACTGAGTTTTTCATCCCTCTGTGCACATAGGTTAGTTCCAATCTAATAGTGAGTACATGTGGTATTTGATTTTCTATTTATTGCAGCACAATTCACAATCATAAAGATGTGGAATAAAGCCCAAGTGCCCATTATTCATGAGTCAATTAACAAAATGTGGTATATTGCTTAACCACAAAAAATGAATTAATAGTTTTGCAACAATCTGGATGGCTCTAGAGAGCACTCTTTTTTTTTTTTTTTAGAGACCACTCTTTTAAGTAAAGTGTATCACAAATAGATATTTTTAAAACGAAGACAAATGGCTAACAGTCATATAAACAATAATCATTATCACTAATCACCAGAGAAATAGAAATCCAAACCATAATGAGATATGATCTTATGCCAGACAGAATGACTGTAATTTAAAAGACAAAAAATTACAGATGTCGGCAAAAATGTAGAGAAAGGAGAAGTCTTATACACTATTTCTGGGTATGTAAACTAGTGAAACCTCTATGTAAAATAGTATAGACATTTCTCAAAGAACTAAAAATAAATGGAGCTCTCATATGATCCAGCACTCTCACTACTGGGTATCTACCCAAAGGAAAAGTAATCAACACATCAAAAAAATACCCGAAGCCATATGTTTATCACAGCACTATTCACTATAGAAAATGTATGAAATCAACCTAAGTACCTATCAATAGAGAATTGGATAAAGAATATGTAATATGGTATTTATACACATTGGAATACTATTCAGCCATAAAAAATAAAAATAATGAAATCATGCCTTTTGTAGCAACATGGGTGAAAACAGAGGCCTTTAACTTAAATGAAACAATTACTACACAGAAAGACAAATAGCACATCTTCTCAATTATAAGTGGAAGCTAAATAATGTGTACACCTTGAAGGAGAGTGTGGAATGCTAAACAATGAAGGCCTTGAGGGGTTGTAGAGGGGAGAAGTGTATGATGTGAAGTTGCTTGGTGGATACAATGTACATTGCTTCAGTATGTATGCATTGAAGGTCCTGATTTCACCATATTTCTATATATCAATGTAGCAAAATTGCACTTGTGCCCAATGAATACATATTTAAAAAATTAAATAAAAATAAAGTACACTCCAAAAAGATATTTTAAACTCCTAAAAAGTGGTAATCAATTTAAATTTTATTATAGGAGGTCTAATATAAATATACATACACATATGTACATATGCATATATTAGACCTATATTCATCTACAAAATGGGAATACAATATTATGTATTTCATATTGTTATAATACTTAAATAAATTTTTATATATAAAGTCCTTCAAAGAATGCCTAGCACATAGCATTCTAAAAATATTAGCTATTATTATTCTCTATGAAATGAATTGGTAGGTGGGAAAATAAGCAAGAGTGAAAAATAAAACATAGATTATGCTAACATTAAAGCATAGAAAAAGGAACATAGATGTGCATAATAATATATCTGTAAGGGTATACAATTTTCCCTTTGTATCTGTGAAGGATTGGTTTCAGGATCCCTTGCATATACCAAAATTCACGCATACTCCAGTTTCTCAATCAGCCATAAAGAATCTGCATATAGGAAAAGGTGGCTCTTCATACATGCAGGTTTTCTATCCCATGAATACTGTATTTCTGATGCAAGTTTGGTTGAAAAAAAGTCCCTGAGAAGATGCATGGAATAATTTCTATTCTTTTAAATTTATTTAGGTTGGATTTATGGCCTAAGATATGATCGATTTTGGAGTATGTTCCATGGACTGAAGAGTAAAATGTGTATTCAGATTTGTTTGGATGAAATGTTCTGTAGATGTCAGTTAGGTCCAAAAGATGGATAGTTAAATTTAAATCTAAAATTTCCTTGCTAAGCTTCTTATCCCAGGGGTGGCACCTGTAGCTCAAAGTAGTAGGGCACCAGCCCCATATGCCAGAGGTGGTGGGTTCAAACCCAGCCCCGGCCAAAAACTGCAATTAAAAAAAAAAAAAAAGAAAAGAAAAGAAAAGAAAAAAAGTCCCTGTATAAGTGGAATCAAGTACAATTCAAACCCATGTTTTTCAAGACTCAACTATATGAGAAACTGATATGATTGATTGCCTCCAGGGAGGGGAGCTAAATAACTGAACAGGGAGGAAGGAAACTTACTTTTTCTCATATGCTATTTCTTATCTTCTGAATTTTGTTCAGTGTTCATTAAAAAAAAAAAGATGTACTTATTTTTTAAATATCTACAGTATAGCAGCCCTCTAAAATTTCTTTAAAGTTGTACTTGTTCAAACTATCTATAAAGCAGTTTTGAGGAACACCAAGTATTCCAAAGAACAACATTTTTGAAACATTAGTATAAAGTATAAATGGCTCTATAGAGAGCCATTCAAATTTACAAAAGGGAATGACATATTCAGAGATTTGAGAATGACATATATAAAGATTTGGGAACTTTTTGTCATTCATTAGTGATGTTCTCTTTTGGATATGTTAGGTGACTTCCTTTATTGAATATAGAGTCTGAAATGTAATTATTTCATAGCATGAGTGAGCAAGAGAACAAATTTTAGAATCCATGCCTTGAGAATAAAACCAAAAACACATATACAATTTTTGTAAGCAACAACTTATTTGTTCACCTTAGTCTGTAATATGTCTTAGTTCTAGCAGAAACACATAGTCATCTTTTCCTTCACCAAATCCATTTTTCCCAGAGCTGCTCAGCCTCAGGGATTTAGAAGTGGATTGGCAATCCCCAGATACCCCTTCGGTGCAAGCCCTCCCAGGATCTTTTCATCTCTTTTATCCTCTCCACCCCAAGGTTGCCAATCTAGCTTTGTATCCTTATTGCAAATGAAAGGCATCTGCGAAACAGAAAAAAATGGGGATTCTGATCAAAATCCCACAGGTGGTGGCGTCATAACTGTCCATAGGTAATCTGCTTGTGACCCTATCCAGTAAAGCATACTCCTGTAGGAAACATTGTTGTCCTCCTCTTTTATATACATAGCAGAAACATCACATGTCAATTTCATGACCTCTAAGGATCTTTCAAGATGAAAACTTTTAACCCTTCCAGAGTTGTAAGAGTACATTAGTGAGAAGGTATTTATTTTCTACCTAGTTAAAAGTCTTGAAGTCTTAAATACAATTACTAGGCATTTCATCATTTACAATGAAAGTAAAAAAAATGGTGTTAGTCCTTAAGTCAGTTTCCCACACAGTTTATATTATATTAAATGTTAACAAATGTTCAAGTAAAAAGGGTATTAGTGATCAAACATATTTTGGAAATACTGGATTAATCAACATTGGTTCATTTTCATTGCTTCCTTAAAAATATTCACATTCATTGTGACTCCACTGATTCCACTGAGCTTTACTTCTCTCTGTGCACATGTGTGTTCACCAGTTAGTTCCAATTTAACAGTGAGTACATGTGATGTTTGTTTTTAAAATCTTGAGATACTTCACTTAAGAGAACAGTCTCTAGTTCCATCCAGATTGCTGCAAAAGACATTAATTCATCTCTATTATGGCTAAGTAGTACTCCATGGTATACATATACCAGATTTTCTTAACCCAGTCATGAATTGATGGTCATTTGGGTTGATTCCCCACCTTTGCAATTGTGAATTGTGCTGCAGTAAACATTTGAGTTCAGGTGTCTTTTTGATGAAAAGTCTTCTTTTTCTTTGGGGAGATATTCATAAAAGGATTGCTACAAACAGTAGCTAGGTCTATTTTTAGTTTTTTGAAGAATTTCCATACTGTTTTCCATAAGCATTGCACTAATTTTCAGTGCACCAGTGAACAGTGTATAAGTGTTCTTTTCTATCTATATCCATGCCAGCATCTAATGTTTTTAGACTTTTTAATAAAAGCCATTGTAACTAGAGTAAGGTGATATGTCATTGTGGTTTTAATTTACATTTTCCTCATGAATAATTATCATTAATAAAGCATTTTTCACATTTATTGGCCATTTGTCTTTCTTCTGTTCATGTCATTTACTCACTTTTTTTTTTTAGATTACAAGCATTGTAATTTAATTATAAAGTTATTCCAATTCACATATTTTGCATTGGCTAACAGTATCTGTTAAAAGCCCTAAAACTGGGGTGGTGCCTGTGGCTCAAAGGAGTAGGGCACCAGCCCCATTTGCCGGAGGTGGCAGGTTCAAACCCAGCCCCAGCCAAAAGCTACAAAAACAACAACAAAGTCCCAAAACCGAGTAACAAAGTGAAAACTGAGTTGATCATTTTTTTGCCCACTTTTTAATAGTTTTTTTTTTCTCTTCTGATTTACTTGAGTTTTTTGTAAAGACTGAATATTGGCCCTTTAACAGATATGTAGCTTGTGAATAAATGGTGCTACAAAAATCGGATAGCTACATGGAAAGAATGAAATAGGACCCATACTTCACACTGCCCACAAAAACTAATTAAAGATGAATAAAAGACTTAAATCTAAGGTATGAAATCACAAATAATCCTATAGGGAAATGTAGGAAAAACATTAGATAGTGACTTAGGCAGAGAATTTATGAGTAAAACCCCAATGGCAATCATGGCAACAACAAAAATTAATAAATAGAATTTGATTAAACTCAAAGAGTTCTACAGAGCTAAGGAAACAATCAACAAAGTAAACAGACAATTTACAGAAATGAGATTGCATTTAGTCTGTATCTTGCTTTTGGTAATATGGACATTTTAGCAATATTGATTCTTCCAATCCAGGAGATGGAATCTTTCCATTTTTTTTGTATCCTCTTCTATTATTTTATAGTTTTCATAACAGAGATTTTTCTCTTCTTTGGTTAAGTTTACTCCTAGGTATTTTATTTTGTTGTAGCTCTTGTAAATGGAATTACTTTCTTGATTTCTTTTTAAGATTGTTCAGTGTTGGCTTATAGCAATGCTACTGATTTTTGTATGTTGATTTTGTATCCTGAAACTTTACTAAATTTTGTTAGCAGTTTAAATGTGTTTTTTGGTGAAGTCTTCATGTTTCTCAAAATATAAGCTAATATCATCTGTAAACAAGGATAATTTGACTTTTCCTTTCTAATTTTGAGGGCTTTTATTTTTCTCTCGTTTGATTACTATAGCTAGAACTTTCAATACTATGTTGAATAACAGTGGTGAAAGTGGGCATCCTTGTCTTGTTCCAGATCTTAGAGGAAAGGCTTTTCAGTTTGTCCCTATTCAGTGTGATACTAACTGTAAGTCTGTTGTATATGGCTTTTATAGTGTTCAGGTAAGTTCCTTTTATGCCCAGTTTTTTGAAAATTTATATCATGAAGGGTGTTGAATTTTACTAAATGCTTTTTCAGCATTGATTGAAATGATCATCAATTTTTCCTTTCTTTGATAATGATGTATCACATTGATTGATCTGCATATGTCATACCATCCTTGAATCTCTGGGATGAATCCCACTTGATCATGATGAATAATCTCTTTACTGTGCTGTCAAATTCTCTTTGGTAATATTTTCTGAAGGGTTTTTGCAACTATTTCTGTTCTTCAGAAATACTGAATTATGGTTTTCTTTTGTGTATGTGTCTTTGTCTGGTTTTGGTATAGGCCTATGACATAGGTCTCATAGAATGAGTTTAGGAGTATTCCCTCCTCATGAATTTTTTGGAAAAGTTTAAGTGGGATTGGTATTAGTTCTTCTTTGAGTTAATAGAATTCAACAGTGAATTCATTGGGTCCTAACATTTCTATAATGAGACACTTTTTAATACTGCTTCTATCTCACTACTTGTTGGTTTACTTCCTGGTTCAATCTTGCTAGGTTCTAGCTGTCTAAGAATCTACCCATTTCTTCTGGGTTTTCCAACTTATTGACCTATAGGTGGTCACAGTAGTCTCTAATGATGTTTTGGATTTCTGCAGTACCAGTTGTAATGTTTCCCTTTTCATCTCTGATTTTATTTATTTGGGTCTTTTCTTTTATTTTTAGTTAGCCTATCTAAAGGTGTGTTAATTTGTGTATGTTTTCAAAAAACTTTGTTTTGTCGATCTTTTACATATTGTTTGTTTCAGTTTTACTTATTTCTGCTCTGATCTTAAACTGCTTTTCTTCTACTAATTTTGGGTTTGGTTTGCTCTTGTTTTTATAATTATTTGAGATGAATCATTAGGTTGTTTTTTTGAAGCTTCTCTATTTTTTGGATGTTTGTACTTTAATTACTATAAACTTGCCTATTAGTACTGCTTTTTCATTATCCCATAACTTTTGATATGCTTCATTTTCATTTGTTTCAAGAAATTTTTAAATTCCTTTATAATCTCTTCATTGACCCACAGGTCATTAAGGAGCATATTGCTTAATTTCCACATTTGTATATTTTCCTTTATTTCTCTTATTTTTTATTTCTACTTTTGTTCCATTGTAGTCAGAGAAAATACTCAATCTGACTTGTTTTGTGACCTAACATATGGTCTATCCTTGAGAATATATATTTTACTATATTTCTCTGATTTTTTATTTCTATTTTTGTTCTATTGTACTCAGAGAAAATAATATGGCTTGTTTTTTGACCTAACATATGGTCTATCCTTGAGAATGACACATGAGCTGAGGAGAAAAATGTGTATTCTGCAGCTGCTGTAGGAAACATTCTATAAATATCTATTAGGTCCACTTGGCCTAAAGTGCAGATTAAGTCCAATATTTCTTTGTTAAGTTTCTTCCTGGATGATCTACCCAATGCCTAAGTGGGGTATTGAGGTTTCCAATGATTATTGTATTGGGGTCTATCTTCTCTTTACCTCTGTTAAAATTTGCTTCATATATCTTCATGCTCCAGGTTGGGTGCATATACGGGGTGGCCATAAAGTTCATGTGCAATTTAAAATATACTTTGTGGCCACCCTGTATATTTAGAATTGCTATATCCTCTTGCTGAACTGGCCCATTTTATCATTATATAATGAACTTCTTTGTCTCTTTTTATAGTTTTTGTCTTGAAATCTATTTTATCTGATAGGAGAAGTATAGACTCCTCTATTTTTTTTTTCAGTTTCCTTTTGCATGAAAATCTTTTACTACTCTTTTATTTTTAGTCAATGTTCGTATATATAGGTAAAGTAGGTTTCTTGCAGACAACATGTAGTTAGCTTTTCTTATTTAATCCATACAGCCATTCTATGTTTTTTGATTGAAAAGTTTAGTCCATTCATATTGAATATTATCTTTGGTAGGTAAGCACTCACTACTATCATGGTTTTTTTTTGTTTGTTTGTTTTCTGGTTGCTTTCCTTCTTACTTCTTTGTTAAAAAGGTTTTTCATTGGTATTGTGTTTTAGTTTCTTGATATTTTATTTTTTGTGTATCTGTTGTAAGTTATTTGATTTCAGGTTATCATAAATCTTGCAGAAAACATTTTATAACCAATTATTTTAAATATATGACAACTCTGCTTGCAAAGAGAACAGAAATTTCACCTTTTATCTCAATCACTCCCCAACTTCTTAATTTTTTTGTTGTATATTTTTATACTGTCTCTCTCTCAAGAAGATCCTTGTAGTTATTTTTGATAAGTTTGTCTTTTAGTCTTCCTACTCAAGTTATCAGTGGCTTATACACCACAATTACAGCAGTAGAGTATCCTGTATTTGTGTGCTTAATACCAATTAGCTGTATACCTTTGGATGATTTCTTTTTGTTTATTAATTGCTTTTTCTTTCAGGTTGTAGAACTCCTTTTAGTATTTTTTGTAGGACAAGTCTGGTGTTGATTAAATCCTTTAGGTTTGTATTGTCTAAGAAAGTCTTCAATTCTACTTTATGTTTGAAGGACACTTTTGCAGAATATAACATTTTAAGGTTAAGGTTTTCTTTTTCAGTGTTTTGAATATATCATGTTACTGCTTCTCTTTCCTGGACTACAAGGTTTCCACTGAAAAGTCTGCTAACAGACATATCAAAGTTCCTTTATATATTTTTTTTCTTTCTTTTTTCTTGTTTCCCTTAGGACCTTTCCTTCATCCATGACCTTTGGAAACTAGATTATCAAATGCTTTGAGATAGACTTCCTTAAGTTAAATATGCTTGGCATTCTATACCTAAATATTTATGTCTTTCTCTAGATTTGGAAAGTTCTTTATTATTATTCCTTCAAACAAATTTTCTACCCAATCTCTCTCTCTACTTTTTTGTTATAGCTAATAAATCTTAGATTTGTCCTTTTAAGGTTACTTTCTAGATCATGTAGGCATACCTCATTCTTTTTATTTTATTTTTTTATTTCTTATCTTCTGACTATGCATTTTAAAACAGTTTGTCTTCAAACTCACTAATTCTTTCTTCTGCTTGGTCAATTTTATTGTTGACAGATTCTGATACATTTCCCAGTTTGTACACCAAATTCTTAAGCTCCATATTTTCTTCTTGATTCTATTTTATAATTTCACTCTCTTTGTTAAATTTTCTTGATATGCTTCAAATTCCTTCTCTGTATTTTTTTGAAGTTCATTAAGCTTTTCTGGACAGCTATTTTGAATTCCTTGTGTGAAAGGTCACAGGTCACATATTTCTACCACTCTAGGATTGTTCATTGGTACCTTATTTAGTTTGTTTGGTAAAGTCATGTTTTTCTGGATGTTTTTTATTTATTTATTTTTTATTTATTTTTGTGACAGAGTCCCAAGCTGTCACCCTGGGTAGAGTGCCATGATATCATAGCTCACAGCAGTCTCCAACTCTTGGGCTCAGGCGATCCTCTTGCCTCAGTTTTTCTATTTTAGTACAGACGGTGTCTCACTTTTTGCTCAGGCTGGTCTTGAACCTGTGAGCTCAAGCTATCCACCCACCTCAGCCTCAAAGAGTGCTAGGATTACAGGCATGGGCCACTGCGCCCAGCTTTCCTGGATGTTCTTGATGCTTATGGATATCTGTTGATGTCTGGGCATTGAAGAGCTATGTATTTTAATCTTCATAGTGTAGGGTTTTTTTTCATCTGTCCTTCTTGAGAAGGCTTTCTAGATATTCAAAGGGAAATGAATGTTGATATCTCTGTCTCTGGTCACTGCAGTCATATTAGCACTGGGATGCCTCAAGCTCAGTAATACTACATAACTCTTGCAGACTCCTTATGGTACAACTTTGGTGGACTTGGGTAAGATATTGGAGAATTCTATGGATGACTAAAAAGCCTACATTTTACTCTAGGACACAGGAATAATGCTTTGTCCCTCAAGGTATGCTGCTTCTCAGTCTTAGGTATATATGTATGTATGTATTTTTTAGATAGAGTCTTACTCTGTTATGTTAGGTACAATACTGTGGCATAATAGCTCACAGCTATCAAACTCAGGCTCAAGCAATCTCCTTGCCTCAGCCTTCCATGTAACTGGGACCACAGGTACCTGCCAAAATGCTGGGCTAGTTTCTCTGTTTTTTTTTTTTTTTTTTTTTTTTTAGTAGAGATAGCGTCTCACTCTTGCTCAGGCTGGTCTCAAACTACTGAGCTCAAGCAGTCCACCTGCCTCAGCCTCCCAAAGCACTAGGATTACAGGCATGAGCTACCATGTCTGGATGCTTCTCAGTCTTATTGAGAGAGTCAAATGATGAGAGAATAAACAAGGGTTAAGGAAATGTTAAAATTCCACCAATATAGGTGGATAGGTTAAATTTCTAGGCAGAGCAAGTAGTTTTCCAAAAATCTTTTGTTGAGTTCTTAGGTCAGAATGATTGATCTTTTCAATGACAGTTTCCTAAATTGCATGTCACCCATTAGAAATGTATAGCTTGATGGGTCCATAGAAAAATGAAATGCAGGGAAAGGGAGAAGAAAAACCATTCACGGAAGCACAAAATTTAATTAAGGAAAACATTAGATCAATTAAGACTAAACGATAGCATAAAACATTAAGGTAAAACATGTATTAGTGTGACATTTGCATTTTTGTGAAGTATGAATCACAAAGAAATAATATATGCAGTTGAATTTCAGTTAACTCGCTTTTAAAAGTCTTGTTACCATGGCAATGCCAAGAATGAGTTTTTACAGGATGTACGATATGGATTTTTTGATTTTTTAAAAGCAGTTTAAATAAAAACTACCAACCACGTGGCCTCCTTTCATTTCTCTTATATGGCCAAAGGCCACTGAAAATAAGAATCACCTAGGCATCTATTCCAAAAGTCAAACAGAAGAAAAATACTAAAAGATGAACTCTATTCCCCTGTTGTATTTATTGTTTATTCTTTCTTTTAGCCTCTGGTATATTTTTAATAAGTTCATTCAGAAAGTTGTACCTAGGAAAACATTATAATTTTAAGAGAAACAAAGACACTATAGTTTTATTGGCATTGTCTACAATCCTACCTGTGCTGATGCAATTAGGAAGTATTAATAACAGCTACTCACATTATTAAGATTAGTTAAAATTCTACTACAAGCACTATATAGTATATCTTTGACCCCAGCAGCTAAATAGTGTACCTTCTGAATTCCAGGTCTAAGAAAAGTTGCCCTAGTCTCTAATGAGTAATAAGGGATTGAGGTTTCTAGGCTACAAAAATCCTATTGTGGAGAAAAAGGCAGAAACCTAACTCTAAAATCAATACTGTATTACTCTCTCCACAGGCGAGAGCTGCTGGGTCAGGGGAATCATGAAAAATTCATAGCAGAGGTGGCCAAGTCATCCATAAGATAGAGAAAATGATGCTATAACTAAAAATCCCCTGAGCAATCGAAAGCACTTTATAGATTTCACTGTGGATAAGTGCTGGTCTGTTTCATCTGGGTACCTTAATTCTGCCGCGATCTTATTTTTGACAGTCAATGAGAATGTTTGATCTATATTTACAGGGTTCTATTTGCGTTAGCTCTTAGCCTCTTTACACTATTTGGATGATAGTGGTGATAGGGATGTGGTCTAAAGCTCCCCTTAACTGGATCTGTCCTTGTTCAGTCCCACACTTCTCAGGAGAATAAACTTTTGAGCATTAAATTCTTTCCAAATATATTTAATTCTAATAACAGACCTGAAAATTCAGCATCATTATTATTTTATACATTTTATACATCAGGAAACAAAGTGCAGAGAGGTGAAGTACTATATCTAAGATCAGACAGAAAGTAAGAACATGAATCAGGTATTAATGTTCAGGTATTCATGTTCTGTTTAATTCAGGTATTCATGCTGGTGTAATTCAACCACATTGTCTACTGATTCCATTAAAGGCTATCCTAGAGATGGCTGTTTTCTCTCACTACCTATTTTCCCATTCCATTCTGAATTTTTGTTTTACTTTCATAAAATAAATTAATTATAAAGTCACTGGCATCAGAAATTTGTCATCCATGATAAGCTTTTAAGCATCTAATACTCTCCATGATATTCATACAAATAAAAAGGTAATATTATTAGAAATTTTCCCTAATATGCCAACACACTCATTCCCTTAACAGCCATTTTGCCTTTGAGAGATGTTCAAGACTATAATGTCCCTCCTGTCTGGCAGCCCTACCTTCTACTAAAAAATCTTATACCCAGGAGCCACCTTTATTTTGCTAGACTTAACTAATTTATCTCTCAATGGCTACCATATAGGATAAACTCAAAACTTTTTAACCTAAATATAAGCCTCAGCCCTCTTTAAGGAGGCATTTTCTAGCCTTTCTGGTTGTAGAAATAATTTTCTTTTCTTTTTTTTAATTTTTTAATTAAGTCATAGCTATGTACATTAATGCAACATGATGGAGCTGGAACATACTTTTCTTAGCAAAGTATCTCAAGAATGGAAGAAAAAGTATCCATTCCCTTTTCTTATGTCTACCAAATCTCTTCCCACCTTTAATTATACTCCACCTTTAATAACTCTACTTTTTAGCATGTCTTTATTTTTCTATATTAAGACTGTGATGTCTTTACAGTCAAGACCAGTTGGTACCCACTCATCTGTAAGTCTATGGAAGTGCTGGGCCCTGTATCAGGTCTGTTTACATTCAAACCTCATTTACCTTGGCTTTTCCAATACAGGTGATATTTCTCCTTTTTAGACTCCTTTGGCACTTTAGGAATTTATCATGATCTTTTATTGCTTTCTACTTTGTGTCTTGAACAAAAACAAATCTAAACAGACATCTCTGGGATAGCTTTTAATGGAATCAGTAGATAATGTGGTTGAATTACACCAGACAGATAAGACTGCCTACCTTCAAATATTTTGAAAATATCTGGGCTAGATATATTCATTTGTCAAATGCCTTTTATGTACCAGGCTCAGTGTTAGTCTCTACAGGGGCTCACAATCTAATGAGAAAGCTTCAAAAATATATACTGGAGTGGGCTCTTTAAAAGAATAGTATGAGTTCCTTTTAGAGACAGAGAAGAGAGGAAGAATCAACATAAGTAAACATTTGGATCTGGGAGGGCATTATCCATTCCAGTGTGCCGCCCATAGTCTTAAATACAGAACTTTAAAAAACGTTTTCCCTCACTATATATTTTCCCATCCTATTCTGAATTTTTGTTTTACTTCCATAAAAGAAACTAATTAGAAAGTCACTGGCATCAGAAATGTGTCATCCATGATAAGCTTTTAAGCATCTAATACTCTTTGTAAAGAGGGCCCATAGAACCTAGAGAGGTTATTAGGTTAAGTCTCAACCTCCATGAGAGAAAACTGAATTATTACCAGTTCCAACCATGCCTCAGCCTGCCATGGTACACTGAGAGGCTTAATCCTACAAATTGTCTTAAAATACCCAGTCAATGCTACTACCATAGCAGAAGGCATTGTGGATCAAAGAAAGACCCAACCAGAAAAAATAAATGCAATTTTTCATAGTGGGCACCTCTAAGATGTGTTTTTTGACATCTGGTTGGCAATGGCCTGACAAAACTCTAAATCCAGTGATTAACCTATTCCTTATTAAATACATCTAGTGGCTTGAATAAAACCTCACAAGTAGAATTCTTGTATGTCCCTTCTAATGATAATAACAATAGTAATAATGAAAATTAAAAAAAAAACAATTAATTGAAAATATACAATGTGGCCAGGCACGGTGGCTCACGCCTATAATCCTAGCACTTGGAAGGCGGAGGTGGGTGAATTGTCTGAGCGCTTGAGTTTGAGACAGCCTAAGCCAAAGTGAGACCTGGTCTCTAAATACAGCCAGGTGCTGTGGCGGGTGCCTGTAATCCCAGCCAATTGGGAGGCAGAGGCAAGAGAACCACTTCAGCCCAAGAGTTTGAGGTTGCTGTGAGCTATGATGCCACAGCACTGTATCAAGGGTGATGCAATAAAACAAAAGAAATACATACATACATACATAAATATAATGTTATATATTCTTTTTTCTTTTTTATTATTAAATGATAGCTGTGTATATTAATGCAATCATGGGGTACAGTGTGGTGTTTTCATATACAATTTGAAATATTTTCATCAAACTGATTAACATAGCCTTCATGTCATTTTTTTAGTTATTGTGTTAAGACATTTGTATTCTACTTTTGGAAATATTCTCTTGTACCCTTCTAATTATTACAACTATACAAGGTAAGTATTCACACTGCTCCCACCCCAATAGTTACCCTCATCACCAACTCACCATCACCATTTTACAAATGAGGAATCTGTAAAAGGGCAAATTTAACTTGTCTAAGGTCATACAGTTAGTAAGTAAATCCAGGACTTGAACCCAGACATGGATAGCATTGGTGTTGCTGTCATTGCTATATTGCAATGTATTTCATTAATTGCCTGAAAAGGTCTACATGTAACCACAGGGCTATACATGCAGGGACAGAAGTCAAGCACAGGGTAATGCAGGATAAAGGCTACGGTCAGAAGTCAAGACTAGATCCAGAGAGACAATTGCTGGCTTCCTCTCTGTGTTTATCAGTTATAATAATTTTTAAGTTTTTATCATTATAGTCTCTGTGAAAAGCCATTCAATGAGAAGGGATAAAATTCACAAAAATAATAAAGAGAGATTAGACAAGAAGAAAAATAATAGCCAACTCACTAAAAAAGATAGTAGGAGACAAAAAAAGAGAGGAGTATTGACAGATTAAACATATGAATGTAGGGTTGGCATTCTTCATTTCTTTCTTTGGCCTGCCATACCATTCTCTTCCTCCTTTTCTCTTTCTCCCCCTCCCATAATCCTCTCTCTCACTCCCCACTTTCTGCTCTCTTCTCTCTGTCTTTCTCATCTCTTCTCTCTATTCTCTTCTTTCTATAATATAAAGAAAACTTAATTTTTATATCCTAAAAAAACCATATGAATTTGGTAAATGTGAATTGAAGGGAAAGGTACTCAAGAGAAAAAAAAAAGTCATTATGGTATAACAGATAAGGAAGGGAATAAAATCTGTGGATCTAAGATTGACCATGGGTGCCTTGATCTTGGATTTCATAGCCACCAGAATTTTGAGCAATGAACTTCTATTGTTCATAAATTAATAAGTCTAAGGTCTTTTATTACAGTAGCAGGAGAAGACTTAGACACAAATCAAAACCACACTAAAACCTAGTCTAGCACATCATTCGGGGTCTGGCTGGAAACACATGGCAAACTCAAACATACAAGATAAACCAGGAGAGTTTAATAAAGGGATTATTTACAATAATCTCAACAGTGATGAAAAATCAACCAGGGAAAATGGTGTACCCCATTAGAAAGCTTTTATCTTTCTCCCAGGGACATGGGAAAAGAGTAGTTAACTGAACTTTGGAGAATGTAAAGGTGACTTTAAGAGAGGAGAAATATAAAGCAATAACTGAGAAAATGACATGAAGGCTGTGTTGAGCAGTTTGATGGAAGTATTTCAGATTGCATGTGAAAACCCTACACTGTACCCCAGAAGTGCATTAATGTACATAGTTACCATTCAATAAAAAATAAATAAATAAATAAATAAAAGAGAGGAGAAATAAAAATCCAAAAGTTAGCATTTTCCCATCTTGTGATCTCTTGCCAGTGCCTTCTCATTGGCACTGAGAAGCAAGAGCATAAGGGACCCTGTGGCTTTAGTCCATAAAGTTCAGCCTCCAGGGGCACTAAGCAGGGTGGAGAAAAGAGGTGAGTATGTCTAGAGAGGCAAATGGAAAAGATCCAGAACATAGTAAATGGCCCAGTGGAATTTTAGATATCAACCATCTAGTTAGAGGTAGAATCTTAAGATTACCAAAAATAATAAGTGTTATCTAAGTATTACCAAAGATAATACAAAGTATTACCTTTATACTGAGTACTTTATACTGAGGTCAACAAATCTGAAGAAGTAGATGTAGAACCTCAAGTAGCAAGAACAGGTATGGTCTAAAGCCTAGAATTTGACCTTTCTTTGGTCCTAATATCACAGGAAATATTTTTTAAAATATATTGGATCATCTCAAATTATTGAATATACTGATTATTTTACTAATTACTGTCTAATGTACAAAGTATTTTATGAATAATTTTTGTTATTGCACAGAGAAATATGCCAGAAAATTATGTTTCTGAGGTCAAAAGCCTTATAAAATTAAAGTACTGTGCAAAATGGGTTGACAAACTTATTTCAATCTTTTGAACTTCTAATAAGAGATTACTTAATCTCTAATAAGTATGTCTTTGTATTCTTTGTGAATTATAGATGATGATCCTTTCCACACATACAATGCTTAGCGTATGCTTGTTTGGAAGTCTCTATGTAAGAAAATGGTGAGATAAAAATATTAAAAACATAGTGACTGCAGGAAGCTCATAGTTAAGCAAAAAAGTTATCATTCTTTTGTTCCTATAAGTACTTACTTGGATAAAAAAAGAACCAAAGTTTATTTCTTTTATTATTTTCAAAATATTTACAACTTAAAGAAAATCATATCACATAGTAGCATCAATAATATTTTTCTTTTTTTCTTTTTTTTATTAAATCATAACTGCGTACATTAATGCATTTATGGGGAACGATGTGCTGATTTGATATACAATGTGGAAAGCTTGCATCAAACTTGTTAACATAACCATCACCTCACTTACTTATTTGTTGTGGTAAGATATTTACATTCTACTTTTAATAGTTTTAAAATGTACCATTGCATTATGCACATTAGGTGACGTCCCACCAAATACCCTTCCTCCTCCAAACCTCCACCCTCCCCTCCCCTCTCCCTTCCTTTCCCTCCTTCTTTCTGGACTATAGTTTTGTGTTATCATTTGTATGAATGTGTAGTTGATTATATATTGGTTTCATAATAGTATTGAGTACTTTGGATACTTTTTCTTCTATTTTTGAGATACTTTACTAAGAAGGATATGTTTCAGCTCCATCAAGGTAAACATAAAATATGTAAAGTCTCCATCTTTTTTATGGCTACATAGTATATGAATGAAAATTGAAAATGAATATTAGAATCACAGCATGGGGAAAATTAAAATCATAACCATGTCCCTTAAGGCTTGCTCCCTTTGCTCATGTTCTTTATTTCTTTTTACAGCACCTTTCTATGATCTTGACTTACTCCAATTCATTTTGATAAGATTTGGACTCAAACATACATACACAGAAGTTCATAAATCATAAACACCTATTTTGGTCATTTTTTTTAGAAACACAGGACACCTACGTATGTAGTTCTCATACCAAGAAACAGAACATAACCAATACTCCAGGACTCTCTTTCAAGGCACTATCCACCTAATAAGAATAATCACTATTCTGACTTTTAATGCTATTTAATTAGTTTTCTCTATTTTTAACTTTATATGAATGAGATCATATGGAATATATTTTTTGCCTGGACCCTTTCTCTCAATATTATTTTTATGAAATTCCTTCATAGTGTTAACATGGAGTTATAGTTCACTCATATAGTATTGTCTGGTATGATGATAACCCAAATTATTTTTTTATTGTTGGGAATTCATTAAGGGTACAAAGAACTAGGTTATATTGATTGCATTTGTTAGGTGAAGTCCCTCTTATAATTGTGTCCCACTTCCAAAAAGGTATGTCACCACCATCCCACTCCCCTCTCTCCTACCCTTCCCCCATCCCCACTGTGTACTAGGGCATTAATTGTCCTCATCAGAATTGAGTACATAGTATTCTTGCTTCTCCATTCTTGTGATGTAAGAATAATGTATTCCACTTCCACCCAGGTTAATATAAAAGATGTAAATTCTCCATCTTTTTAATGGCTGAATAGTATTCCATGGTATACATATACCACAGCTTGTTATGACCCAGATTATTAATCTTATGATTTATAGCCTTGTGAATGATTTTCAAAGTTTATGAAAAATAGTACCAATAGGAATATTTTATGTTTTTCTGGAGTATGTTTGCATACATTTCTGAGATTGAAAAACTAGCATTAATACACAAGAGCAAAAGGTGTATATGTGATCTAGTAGTAATTTTATATATACATATATGTACGTATATATACATACATATATGTATTTATATATACATACATATATAGTATTTATATATATATACGTATACTATTTTTCCAAAAGTAATTGCACCAATTTACATTTCCACTAACAGTATGTAAAAAAATTCCAGTCCAACTTATTTTTAAAGATTTAATTTAAACTTAGTTATATCCTCTTAAAGTATTTCCTGGTCACTCAGTTCATTTGTCACCATTCATTTATGCTGCTACATTAATCCCCCATCTTTGCATACTTCTTTCATAGAACTGATTTGTATAATTTTTTTCTGTCTCCAACTTTAGCATATAAGTGTCTAGGGGCAAAAAGTATATCTTCTTCACATTAGCACATGTAATAAGGCCTGGAACACAAAAGCACCCAGAAAAAATATTTGTAGAATACATGAGTGATGTATGTTATTCAATCACACACCTTTATTTTTTATATAAGAAAACTGAGACCTAGAAGAAATTAAGTATTTTAGAAAAATCCCTGTCAGTAGAACAATGGCACAGCTGGGGTTAGAGTCCAGGTCTATACCTCCTAATCTATTGGTCTTTTCACAACTTTATGCTGCTTTCCCTAAAAATCTTACACTGACAATAAACCTACAAAGAAGTTTGGCTTTATTTCTCTCTTTCAAAGGAGAGGACAAAGGATACAGTATAAATCTTCTAACAGACAGATCATATGGTCATGAAGTTTGCCTATATGCTGGGACAGAAAACCCAGCTGGAATAGAGACACTACTTCAGCACAAACAAATATGCGAGGGAAAAAACAGGTTTAGAAGAGCTCTGGACAAAACCTCTTAAATTCACAGTTCCAAATTTTCTACAGAGTTGGAGAGATGGTCTCAATTTATAAACCACATAAGATGTGCTGAATTATTGGATGGTACAGTATCTGATTTTAAAGGATTATATAGAGACATGGAGAGATGAGACAGCTGCCAGATAAGCTCTGACAGTTTGTATTTATGGTCTCATGTTAGAGAAATCTGCCAAATAATCTTCTCAAACAGAGATTTATGTTGAATTTTATAAGGCACCAAAGCAAATATACTGAGAAAAAATGGATAAAAGTGTTAGACATAGCAGAATGAACCCGGAATATCAGCACAATTCGAAAGGAAAGGTATAGATCATTTGGGTTCTGTCTGGGTCAATAGGATTTTTGGTAAATTAAGTTATTTAGATGCAAATCATTTAAATCAACAAATATTTTTTAATATTGTCTATGTGCAAAGCACTCTGGAAGATGCAAAGAAATAGCATGTACAGCAGTTTTTATCATGACATTTTCCTGATCTCAAATCTTCAATGGACCTGTCTTACCTAAAAAAGAAAAGCCCCCACTTTTTAGGTGGGTACTCCAATGTATGGGCTACAGTCTAGTCCCCAGGTCATCAGTTACACAGTCTCCAAAATTAAATACTTAATTATTTCTTTACATACTCATGGATAGCCTATTTAACTGCCTTTGATTCTGCTCTTTCCAGACGTGGAAAAGGGATGGGAGGGAGCAGTATATATAAATTGGTACTATGTGCTAGGCATTGAGCCACACACTTCATTATTCATTATATCATGTAATCCTCACAATTATTCTCTTAAACTTAATCAAGTCAGGTTTTTGACTCCCACAATTCTATTGAAATTGCTTTTGTCAAGATCCCCAATATACTCCACATTCCTAAACCTATAATCGATTTCCATTCTTCAATTTATTTAAACTAATATTATCTAGCACAGTAGATCACTTTGTCTTCCCTAAAATATTTTCTTCACTTAGTTTGAATATACAGAAGGTGCCAAAGCATATACACATTTTAAGAAAAGAGAAAACTGCATTAAAATTGTAATATTCAATATTTACTGATAACATTTGTTATCGTGTATATTGTATCTTGTATCTCTTGTAATTGCAGAAGCCAAGGTGACTTGGGTATTACAATTTTATTACAGTTTTTTATTTTAAATATATATATTATATATGTGTGTGTATATAGCACATACATATGTGGATATATATGTATATATGTATGTATATGTCTTTTTGGCACCTTCTATATTAATACTATAATGTTCTGGTTTTACTCTGGTTTCACTGGCTGCTCCTTTTGAAAAATCTTTTACAGGCTTCTCTTTATTTCCTTGATCTCTAAATATCTTCTCCCCGGGGGTCAATACTTGAACATTTTCTCTTTTGAAAATACAATCATTCCCTTGGTAATCTCCTCAGTCAGTCACATGTGAATACCACATGTGTACCTTGATAGCTTGCAAATTTATAACTTAGCTCAGACCTTTTCTTGAATTCCAGAATCATTTATCGAACTGACTATTCAACATCTTTACTTCGATATCTAACAAATATCTCAAATTGTATGTCTAACAATTAACAACACATTCAAAAACTAGTCTCCTCTTTCCTTTCCAATTTCCTTCTTCCAGGGTCTTTCCCATCTCACTAATGGAAATTTTATGCTATCAGAGGTTCAGATAAAAAAATCTTGATTTTTTTTCATTTTTTTTATTAAATCATATATACATAGATCATGAATACATTTATGCCTTTATGGGATTCAATGTGTTGGTTATTTGTATAAATTGGAGTTCTTACATCCTACTAATTAACACAGCACTCACCTCATTTGCTTAATCACAGTGTTAAGACATTTGTGTTCTATACTTGATAGATTTGACTTGTACCTTTGCAATATGCTCCATAGGTGTGGTCCCACCATTAACCCTCCCTCTATTGAACCACCCTTTCCTTCCCATCCTGCTACCCTTCCCTCCTTCATCCTGGGCTATAGTTGTGATTCATCTTTCATATGAAAGTGTGAGTGAATATAAATTGATTTCATAGTAGTACTGAGTACATTGGATATTTTTTTTCCATTCCTGCGATACTTTACTAAGAAGAATATTTTCCATCTCCATCCATGTAAACATAAAAGAAGTAAAGTTTTCATCTTTTTTTAATGCTGCATAGTATTCCATGGTATACATATACCATAATTTATTAATCCATTGTTAGGTCGATGGGCACTTGGGCTTCTTCCAAGACTTGTCAATTATGAATTAAGCTGCAATGAACAATCTGGTGCAAATATCTTTGTTGCCAGGTGATTTTTGGTCTTTTGGATATACACCTAGTAGAGGAATTGCAGAATCAAGCTGCAGGTCTACATTTGGATCCCTGAGTATTCTCCATACTTCTTTCCAAAAGGAACGTACTAGCTTGCATTTCCACCAGTAGTGCTGAGATCAAACTGTCACTCTTCACAGATGTTTGTATATCTGGAAAACCCCAGGGACTCAACTACAAAACTCCTAGAAGTGATCAAGGAACACAGCAGCCTCTCGGGACACAAAATCAATACTCACAAATCTGTAGCCTTTACATATACCAACAATAGTCAAGGTGAAAAAACAATCAAGGACTCTATTCCCTTTATAATAGTGCCAAAGAAGATGAAATATCTGGGAGTGTACCTAAGAAATGATGTGAAAGATCTCTATAAAGAGAACTATGTAACTCTGAGAAAAGAAATAGCTGAAGATGTTAACGAATGGAAAAATATACCATGCTCATGGCTGGGAAGAATCAACGTTGTTAAAATGTCTATACTATCCAAAGTCATCTACAGATTTAAGGCAATCCCTATTAAAGCACCTCTGTCATACTTTAAAGATCTGGAAAAATTAGTACTTCATCTTAGATGGAAACAGAAAAAAACCTCGAATAGCCATGATTTTTCTCATTCTTTAAACCCTAATTCAATCAGTAAACCTGGCTATGCTTCCAAGATTCTCAGAATCTGTGTTCATCACCTCTCTTGCTAATACCTTGGTTCAAACCACTATAATCTCTTGTCATGATTATTTCAATTTCCTCCTTACTATTTTCTCTGTTTCCAATTCCTCTCCTATTGTCCACTTTTTTACATAGATGCTAATTTATGTTAATTAGATGGAACAGTAGATGATTCCCCTGTTCATAACCTTCCAATGTATTTATATTTTCTACTTCACTCATTATAAGCACCTACACTGGTCCAGAACACCCAACATGATCTTGAGCACGTTACTTCTTTGATCTTATCTCCCATTAATTTTTCTGTCACTCACTCTCTTTTTAGTCAGACTAGTATCCTTGCTTTCCTAAAATATGTGTGTTAGTCACGCTGTTACTCAAAGCCTTTGCTCTGGTCATCTGCTTCACATGCTCTTCCTATAAATAACACTGTGGATGCGTCATTTTCTTCAGATTTTTGGTCAAATTCTACTTTCTTTGCGACATCTTCCATCACTACAATCACTAATCCTCATGCCCTCATCCTGGACTTTTTTCTTCATAGTTCTTTTTTAACATCTTTCATGTTTTACTTATTTATTTGTACATTGTCTGCTCTCTCCACAAAAAATGCAAACTCTATGAGACAAAATTCAGGCTTGTATGACTTCACAGTTTTATGTTCTCATAAGAACATAAATTGCCTAAAATATCCTGTTATCCTACTTCCACATCTACCTGTATAAACTGTATCCTGACTTGAAGGCTCACAGAAACAATGTCCTTGCCATATAGTACCTATCACACGGTGGATACTGAGAAAATACTTAATAAATGAATGAGATTTACTCTGTCTTCATTCACTTTATAATGCAACTACAGGTACAGTTGAAAAATTAACAGAAAAAGTGAGAGATGTTAAAATGTATACAATTAATTGTTAAATGATGGGCAGTGGAGTTTGACAGATCTAGGTTTGAATTCTATTACTTGTGACCTTGGGAAAAACACCAGTTTTTTTCAGGATCCATTTCCACACCTATGTATGAGAAAAAATATAACTACCTACCACACAGTGAAAGGGTGTAACAAAGTAAGGGATATAAATCACCTAGTCAAGTGCCTGGTGAATAATCTGTACTCGTCAAATATCATTTTCCTGTACCCTAAATTTAGCAGTAAAAAACACACATACTAAAAATAATTTCAGTAACTTTAATTTTATGTGATGAAATCATCTAATTTTTCTTTCAAAATTACTTGAGTAAGTTATTCCCTATATCATAGTTATAGCGTTAAGCCAAGTCCTTCTACGTAATTATAGAGTTACCTAGATATATTGTTTATAATTTGGACAATTCAACATTTCCCATTATACTAAATAGTTCTCCATCACCAAAATGACACCTCTGCAGTAACATATTTATATGAATATTGTCCATTTCTAAAGCACCCCAAGCCACACCAGGATGACAAAATATTTTCACTTCTGATACATAAGCAGTTGCACTCAAGCTTCTAGGGGTCTGCATTTGCCATTCATAAATGTCATAGCATATTAACTAACCTAGATATGATAAAGACAATCTGTGTATGGATTGCACAGTTCCTCTTTGACTTCTAAGAATTCCCTCTCCTTTCTTTGTTAGTACTTGACTGCCAAGAGCCAGAGATTTGGTAGCTATTAAAAGGCACTTTACTGTACCCTTCAGTTTCCTTATTCTCTTTATCCATCTGTCACATTATCACCAAATTATCTGTGTCTTGAATAGAAAAGACCCAAGAAATATTATTAATAAATCCAGAAGAAGAATTGCTACATCCAGTTCCCACTGAACCTCCAGGAAGTCAAGGATTGAATTTACTTATTATATGGCTTGCCGAGACAATGTCAAATTTGATCTTATAAGTCATATCATAATTATAGTAGTCTCTTTTCTGGGAGCTACACAATTTTTAGGTATCCACAACCTACCACTCTACAGTGTACCCAAACATAAATGTGCATAATCACAAGCTCTGGGATCAAAAACACCTTGACTGTGAAGTTAATAGCTATAAGAACTCTGAAAAGTTACTTAATCTCACTGTGTCTTGGGGTTTTAGTTTGAAAAGCAGGATAATAATACCTAGGTAGCAGGGGTATTATAAAGATCAAATGAGAAAATTATTTAAAATTACCTAAATTTCCTAATTTTTTTCCTAATTTTCTATATGTGCTACACATATGGAAAAAACTCAAAATACATAAAAGACATCATTCTTATTATTACCCTCAATATGCCATAATATTTTGTCCTTCATTCCCTTTGCTTAGGCTATCCTCTTTATTTTGAATACTCTTCCTAGCTTAGCCTAATGAATTTTTTTTTTAAGAGACAAAGTCTTACTTTATCACCCTCAGTAGAGTACAGTGGCATCACAGCTCACAGTAACCTTCAACTCCTGGGCTTAGGCGATTCTCTTGCCTCAGCCTCCCAAGTAGTTGGGACTACAGATGCCCGCCACAGCCTAATGAATTTTTGTTTATTCTTCTGATCCAGCTCAAGTGAAACCTCTTCTATGATGTTTTTTCTATGTTCCTCCTCCTCCCTACTCAACTCCTCTGCAGCATTTCATGTCAGTTACAGTTGGCAGGAAATGACCACAGAGTTTCTCTCTAAAATCCGATTAAGTTACTGATTTAATTATTGAAGGACACAGAAATTTAGCTTAAGTACAGAGACCATACAGGGTGAGAGCAACAGCTGCAACACAGCCTTCTCTACCCTTCCTTGCCCCCTTCATTTCCTAAGGAGCCATCCAGCTGCTGCTCATAGCTCCATAAAGGTTTAGAACTGCCAGGAGTGAGAAAACATTAAAATTCTCGCTGCCTTGCCATGTCTCTGTCATGGCTTGCATTACCATTTTACATATATTAAAAATGTAAGCACTTGCAATATAAGGAAACTTTTACAAATATAGAGCTCCTTTGCTTCTAGAAATGAACTCAGCTTGAGAAAGCAGAGTCTAGGCTCAGAAGTCCCTAAATGAAAGCTATATTCTCAGGTATCTCAGAAGTCAACATTCAACTCCTTTAATTCAACTACCATTTTACCTGTTTACTCATTGATAGAGAAGCATGTAGATTAAAATTTGAATGTTAATAGTATTAATTCCTCATATTTATGAGGTCCTTTTACCCAATGTTTCTGCTACTAAGTTCTATCCAAGGAATAAAGCCATAATTCCATTTCCCTTTATCATTCCAGTTAGATTATGGAGTCTCATTAGACTCCAATACACCTAAAATAATAGTGTTGTGAAATTAGAGTGCAACTGTTTATATAATAGATATGACTGTCAATTTGTGGATTTTTAACTCTTGAAGGACAAGATCTAGGATTATCACTTTAAAATTCTTTATTCCTAGGTTTGTACCAGACCTAAGTATAGCTTAATTGTTAAAGACCTTTGCCATCATTAGACTTAATGATAGTCTTGGCTTTGCCACTAACTGGCTGTGTACTTTTTGGGCAAGTTACCTCCATAATCTGAGGCCCATTTTTCTCACCTATAGAATGAGAATGAAACTTCCTCATATAGTTTTGATGAGTACTAGCATACGTGTGTGTATGCGTGTGTACATATTTGTGTGGTACACATATATAAATGTGAGACATTTTAAGTTATCACTATCATTGTCAACAACAGCAGCAGCATCACTATCATTTTTAACACTCAGTATATGTTGACTATTCCTTCTTCAAAGGAAAGCAATATCCCTTTATAATGTTATTGTATTAAATTAAAACACTTCAAAGAATTTAGAATCATGCCTGGCACATGATAAACACTTAAAAAGTTTTAACTCATAGCACTTCTTTATCCTCAAATAAAAAACAAATATCTTAAGAGGCAAACTAACTGGTCCTTGCTGTAACAGAGACTAGTTGTCTACTCCCTTATCTTCTTGCCTAATAACACAGAACTGATTTTGCTGGCTTGTTAACATTGTGCCCAGCTAAAGTGAGACACAACTCAATTTCCCAAATAGCGGTAGCCAATCAAATATAAGAGAAAGTCATTTGGTACAATTTCTAGGTAAAAAGTCTTTAAAGACAGCTGACTCAGCTGGCAGGCGTCCCCTTTACATTCTCCTTTCTCCTTCCAGATGTCTGAAGTTGGAACAGGAGAGCTGGAGCTGCTGCATCCACTTTTAAACCATGAAAAGATTTGGGGATAGAACCAAGAACTAGGGATGGTGGAACAGAAAAACAGAATACTGGATCTTAATGACTTCATGAAGTGAATATAACAATTCTGAGTTCTTTCATTTGAGAGAAAAATAAATCCTTACATTTGTTAAGCAACTATAATTTTGGTTTCCTGGAATGTATAGGCAAGTCTAATCTTAAGTAATATACTTGCCTTCAGTCACACCATAGCAGAAATGAGATTTTTTCCCTATTATTTTACAGCCCACATAAGGAAACTCCACAATGACCTTGGAGCTATGTTCCTGTCTCCAGTGATCACAGATAATGAGGACCTTCATACATTTTCTTATGTACAAACATTTTCCCTATAAGGTTCGGTCCATTAGAGCCAGTATCATTAACATCTAATACTAAATTCCATCTCTTTCCATTTCATCAATTGTTTTTCTCCTTTCCCTAAAATACTGTCACTTCACCATCTAAGCTGATTAACATTTATTTTAAAATAACATTTAACATTTTATTTAAAAATATTATCTATTCTTCTTTTGTGTCCCTGAAATGAACCCCAAACTTCTGTGAAGTAAGGGAGTTGGAAAGTCCTGACTCGACGTACTAGCTGTGAAATTTCTTTCTTCATTGCTAAACTAGAATAATACATGCACCATCTATTAAGGCATATGTAGAAGTTAACTTAGATCATATATGTAATTCATATAAATCAATTAGCACAATGATTGACATCGAGTAATCCTTATTGAATGTTATCATTTTCCCTGTCACCCTTTCTCTCCCAGCTTCTGTTGAACCTAGAAGTTCAGAAAAGAATGGAATCCCCTAGAAGGCATCTTCATGTCTCTATTCCTTTCTCCTTGACTATTAGAACTAAAGGCATAGATTCTCTTAGCAAGTGCTGAAAGTAAACCAATTATTAGCAGATGTTCATCTCCTTGCTGGATTATTGAAGAAGCATACTGCAGGAGCCAGGAGAGGCTCCTGTAGAAGCTTGCTGGAACTTTCTGAACATGTTCAAGTATTAAATTTCCATTACTGTACCCCAAAGAGCACAAATCATATCTTATCCAAAGACTTAGGAAGCTCATTTTATTGATTATGAACATCTAGAGAGCTGAGCCTTCAGAAGAAAGAGAATCTATGTCTTCTTTTCTGTTGCCTGAAGACTACTGCAAGACTAGCAGAATCATGGAAGGAGTTATTCTTAGTAGTCTGGCAATGCTCTAGATATGGAAGTATAAGAAAAGAACACCACCATGAAAGCTATCACTTCTCTCCTAATTAGGGTGACCAGATTTTAACATTTGTAAAGCAGGACAACATGTCTGGGGCAGGGTCCGGGGGGTGGAGCGGGGGCGGGGCAAGGGACGGGGCAGGGCAGGGCCTGACAACAATGCAAACTTTGATAAGCAGTTCTCGATAACCACTTCTCAACAATTATTTGTTATTATTACTGTTTAACATTATAAAATTAACAAAAATAATACAAAACTCATATCCTGGCGAAATAGCCACATGACAGCTGAAAACCGTATATTCCCTTTCTGTTCTCCCGCCTGTTTGTGCATTCTTTCCAAAAATTCGGACTTTTTTAAAATGCCGCGGGTCGCGGGACAAATTGTTAAAAAGCGGGACTGTCCCACCAAAAGCGGGATGTCTGGTCACCCTACTCCTAATGGATCTAGGAAAAGAAGAGAAAAAAGAAAATTAAGAAGTCAGTTTTGTGTGACTGAAGAACAAGATCCTTGAAGGAAAGTGGCAGAAAAAGGAAGAAAAAAGGAAGTCAATATTTCGCCCACAACATCAATGACATTTTCTCTATTGAAAGAACTAGAGCTTAATCTTCCCAAGGTTTTCTCAGAAGCAGACATAACAATTTAGTCATTTGTTTCATCCTCTAAAAAAAATTACATTTTTAGCAAAACAGTAGTGAGGCAAGAAAGTAAAAGCAGAACTAAAAGAATCTGTCTTAGCCTCCCTGTGTAGGCCTTAGCCAGGTGGCAGGCATTTCCATTATCTGTATGTTCCTCCTTCGACATGCACAGGGCCTAGATTGTAACCTAGTAACTTCCCTGGACTTCTGTAGCTTTTGAGAGCAGGTGGTCCGACTGGTCTCAAGGACGGGGGCAAATCTGACCTTCCCCCTTGAGCCCAGGACCTTGAGGATGATGTCATGTCTCTCTCTGTTTTATGACCCTCACGTGCACTTCTGCCCTGAAAAGTGGATAAAAGAGAGGCAAGAGATTGAGTTGGTGGGCTTGGTTTTGGAAACACATTGGTGTTGCAAGTTACTCTCTGGCTTCCTCTAATCAACTGGTGCCTAAAGTCTTCTGTCTGTGTTGGTTTCCTGCTACAGTACAAATGAAGGTTTACTCTTTAGACAACTCTCCTTAAGGTAGCTTTTGGTAAGATTCAGATGTCACACCATTTGTAATTGAAGACTGTTGCCAAGGTGATAGGGACTTAAACAATGAAATAAATATAACTGCAGTAAAACACATGTTCTGAGAAGACAGAGTCAACAGCAACTTCCCTTTATAGAAGGACATTTGAAACAATGCCACAATCTCCTTAGGGTAAGCAGGAGCTTTCGCACCACAGCATAGAGTATGGACCTTGAGATCTTTCTTCCTCAGCTTGATGCTTATCTTTAGAGCTCTGTTTAGCAGCTTCATATGCAGTTCTTGCTGGCTATACCTCCTATCCTGCTTACTATTGTGTCCCTTTTTTTTCTTACATAGTAGAAACTTAAAACAATAATTGACATTCTAAACTTGGAAAAGCAGTCTGCTTTAGCAAAAGATAATGCAATATCATGTTCTGCCATATGGTCTCTTTCCATGAATTTCCTTCAGGGATTTGTCTAGTCCCCAAAGGAGAACTACATAAAAGGCATGATAGAGTTATGTTTTTATATTGGGAAAGAAGATGAAAACCTATATATTAACCCCTTATGTATCTTTTTATTTCTATAGAATTTTCTATACTCATCCATTTCTGGAAGGGAATACATAAAATCTGGTATATAATCTTTGTGCATAATCCAATGCTCAATAGAGCACATAATACTAATAGCTCTGTCTTGCATGGTGCTTTAGAATTTATCAAGCTCTTTTATATGCACTCCTCATGTAATCTTTAAAACTGTTAATTCAGTATTAGTTTACTATAACTACCATTTCTTAGATGATGAAAATGAGAGTCATGGGAGTTAAGCAACTTACTCAGAGCCACATAACTAGTTAAATTCCAGAATCAAGTCACCAGATTACAAATTCAAATGACTTTAATTCTCTTTCCTCTAAACTACAACTTGCCTTCTATGATACATGTTCAATAAAACCATGTGAAAAAACTTGCATTTTGTTTTTGACAGTAAGTTTGTATCCTTGATCAAGTCATGCAACATTGTATTGTTTTTTCAGGAAGGAAAGAGGAAGTTTATTAGTATATCCTTGTCTATAAAATACATTCTTACATACTTCTCCACTATACAGTCTAGTGGAACGAACACATGTGCAGATGATCTAAAAACTACACTTATTTGGCTTTAGATTACATTAAGTGTTTTCTTCAAAGTCATATATATTTTTAAAATTACCTTTATTGTTAATAGTAAAACCTAGCATAATATTATAAAAAACAAGAATTTTAAATATATCCAGTCCTTGTTGTAATTTGGATTCTAACATTTAAGAGGTAGGCTAGGATGAGTGAAAACCTGTCTGACTTTGTTCCATTGTTTAACAAATAACATATATTTTACAGGTTTATGAGATAATTAAATTATATAGCATTACACAAAGCCCTCAGAACAATTCTTGAGGCTCAATAAATGACACTCATTTTAATTATTTTGTTTTTGTGGTTGTTGTTATTGCTGCTGTTATTCAAATAATTTCATTTTTACTTCCAGAAAAAGTGAATAACCTCAGAAATTACTGGATTATAAAGGAGAACCATACTAGGTCCAAAAATTGAGATATATTAAGGTGAAAACAACTGATAAACTAAGGGTTAATATTTGCCCCTTTTATTTTTCACTTTTAGAATGTTATTTTGAGAAGACTACTATAATAGCATTGGATCACTATGACTTCAGGCATTTGTACAGATATTCTCAAACTTTCTCATCACAAAATAATCTTACCTGTAAATGTGAGGGTATCCAAAGTTAGAAAGTGAAGCCCCATCATATGAGGTGAAGCACTTCTTTCTCATATTTCAAACTGTGATGAAATCTGAAAGTCCATAACTGCACTTATTTTTTCTGGTAGAAGCTTCTCTATGATGTTTTTGGTTACTCCCACTATACATGCATTTTAAATGATAAACAAAGCCAGCACGAAATTATCTTTTGGGGGTTATTTACCTAAGAAGCATTTATCATTTAACAGCAATTCTATATTTAGATCAGTAATGGTGAAATTGAATATTTGCTCTCCATTTTCCATAAAACATTTAAAGGTAGCCTCTCTCTCTCTCTCTCTTTTTTTTTTTTTTTTTTGTCATTTTACAATTTATTTTCTCTTACTTGGTCAATCCCTAATAAGCATATAACATTTAACTTTGCTTTTGTTGATGAGCTATATTGCTGCTGTATTTATTGTTACCATTTTGATCACATGCTACATGCCAGTCTCTTCAAAATCATGAATTTAATACTAACAAATACCCTGCACAATAAATATTGTTATTGCAGCTTTGAGAGGTAACTTTTCTGAAGACATGTTGCTGTTGTGATGACATGTTGAACCCTGAAATATTACCAAATTTCAGGCTTTTTCAGAATCACATGCGATATTTATATGCTTTCGTGTAAATTGTTAAGAATTTTTTAAATAGAGATATAGGAAGTAGCAATTTGAGTAAGATTTACCTTATAATATGGTTTTCAACAATAATATTCAGTATATTATCAATAACATATGAATATTTCTTTGGTGAACAATAAGTTTAAAATTTAAGAGTGGGAAAGAAAAATTAATTCTTCCAGTAAAGATGGAACAATAGGGACTGGATTTTATAGTGCCATCCTACATAAAACAAATTGAAAAAACACAAAATATATGAAACAGTATTAAAGTAAAGTAAATTGGAAGTAAAGCAACAAAGGACAATAATGAAGGAGATCAGAAACAAATGAATTGAACTCTAATATTATTGTCCCACCCTACTGCCTAAAGTTTCCATCCAGCAAAGGGGAGGAGAAATTCAAGATCCTTGCTATTTCCCAGAGTTGAGAAACTGGAAGCTAAAGACAGACAAGAATAATGAAGTTCACAAACCATAGTACTGAAGAGTAAAGAACTATACAAAAAGAACTTTGAAGGTCTGCAGAAGGTTTCTCTTGGATTTTTATCTAAGTATCAACCAACATATACATTCAGAAACTACCCTCAGAAATAATCACCAGGATTAAGAGGAATCAAACGTATTGCTCACACTAGGTGAAGAACAGTTCCTTTCTTCAGCTAGAAAAGAAAATCCTAATTCATTGAGCATTGGATGAAATACTCTAAAAGTTTTGCCTCAATGAGCATAAAAAGCCAAAGATTAAATGTTGCTAATAACACTAAACAAAGTTTATAAAAAAGAACTGAAGGGATCAATTGTTCATTTCTAAGTAAGTTAATTGCATCTCAGAATAAAATTCAGATATATTTATATATAATTTATAATCTATGCATATATGACTTAATAAAAAAATAGAAAAAAAATCCAACACTCAACAAGGGGAAATTTATGAGTGACATCTAATACAAAAGTTACTAGGCATATAAATGAGTAGAAAAATACCACCCATGAGGAGAAAAACAAAATGATCAAAATTGACTTAAAAATGATGCTAGTGATCAAATTAGTAAATGAGGATATTGAAACATCTAACTATATCCAGTGCATTCAAGAAGCTAACAGAAAAGTATATATGCTAAGAGGCTATGTGGAAGAGATCTTTAAAAAATAGATAAATCAGACTGCTATAAAAATGATAACGGTTGAAAAATATACTGAAATATATACTGAACGGGGTTAAAGGAAGATTATATACTGCTGTTGGAAAAATTGGTGATCTTAAAAAAAATGCAAGAGAAATTAGAGAGAGATACAAAAAGACTGAATAAGAATGAACAGATGATATATATTTTTTCCTTTGTACTTATTTCGGTTTGTGTAGTTATATTTAAAATGGGATTTTAGTAGGCAACAAATACATAGTTGAATCTTAGTTTTTAATTCAGTTTGACAAGCTCTGCCTTTTAATTAGACTGCTTAGATTAGTGATTTTTGATCAGTGTACTGTGAGAGAATTTTAGATGTGCAGTGAAAATTTTTAAAGATCATTAATTAAATTATTTTCAAAATAATTAAGTTCAATCCACAGTTAGCATATTCTTTTCTTTTGCTCCTTTGTTTGTTTGATCAACATAAGTGTACTACGGAAGTTTAACTATATGTTCAAGTGTGCCATCAGATAAAAAAGATTGGAAAAAATTGGCTTAGAAAGTTGTATTTGATTATATACTTCAGTTAAAATCTATGCCTTTATAATTTATTTTTATTATGTTTTCTATTCTGTGTTTAATTTTGCCTGTATCAATGAACTATGGGATCAAGTCAAATAGCCTAATATACATGTAAACTGAGCCTACAAAGGCAGAGCGAAGAAAAATTTAAAGAAACAGTAGCTGAAAGTTATATAAATTTGATAAAATAATAAATCTATAAATATAAGGAGTTCAACAAATTCCATTATCAAGAAATATGCAAGAATAACACCAAAATATGTCATAATCAAATTCCTTAAAAACCATAATTTAAAATAACCTTAAAAGTAGCCAGAAGAAAACAGGGGCATTATATACACAGCAAATATAATAATTAAAGCAAACTCCTTGTGGAAAAAAATCAATACCTAGTGGAGCAATACTTTAAATACTCTGAAAGAAAAAAATTTTGAACCTAGAATTCTATACCCAGTAAAAATATGTTTCTAAATTTTATGCTGAAAGACTTCACCAGGCATGTGCATACTAAAATAATTTAGTACCCAAAAATCTGGGATAGACGAAATCGAAAAGGAAGTTCTTCAGGAAGAAAGCTAATTACAACACAGAAATCTCAATCTAAAAAGAAGATTAAGAGAACTGAAAATGTTAAATCATAGATAAATATAAAATATTTTTTCTTATTAGTTCTATTACTCTAAAAATTATTTAAATCAAAACTCATAACAATGCATTGCAGAGTTTATAATATATAGAAATAAAATATATAACAAAAATAGTACAAAGACTAATGGGAGAAATAGAAGATGGAAGTATACTGTTGTGAGATTCCTATAAATACATATGAACTGGTATAGTATCACTTGAAAACAGATCATGATAAATGAAAGGTATATACTCTAAATCCTGAAACAATCCAATGAAATAATACAACAAAGAGTTATAGCTAATAATAATAAAGGGGACAAGATAAAATCATAAAAAGGTTCAACTTATCAAAAGTAGTCACAAAAGAGAAGATGTTTTAACACTATTATTTCTTGCTTTAGTAGCTTTCCTTTTACTCCTTCAAAGTTAAAATAGCCATGGGGGTGGAGAGAGAGAAGGATGGAGGAAGATGGGGGGGATGAAAATAGAATATTGCTTAAACATAACCGATAAAATGAAGATGAAAATTAAGAGTGGCCTTCCTGAATGCAGTAAAAAAGGAGTGAAAAAAAGTTCAAAGTAATGAGAGAGCATATGAAATTGAGGGACAGGAACAGAACAGGAATTACAGGTCATTCCAGAAAAGAAGACCAAATCAAACAAAAATAATAATATAGCTATAACTGAAGAAAACTTATACAGTAGGAGAAAAGCCCAAGTGTGCAAATTATTTCTGACATAATTAATGGAATGAGAAACAGGGAAATATATTCTTGAAATATTTTTGAATTATAGTGATGAAAGAAAAAAGCTTATAAGCATCTGGGAAGGAAAACACAACATGCTATATATGAAGAAATAGACATAATGGCAGTGTAATGGCAGTTTAATGTTTCTCCTTAAGATGAAAGGCAAGAAGACAAGGAAACATCAAATAATCAGTACTGTCAGAAAGTCTGTATCTCAAAAAATCATCCTCTGTTTTCTTCTCTATATCACATGGACTTATTTAAAATGATAGCAATTATAGCATATAGGTTATGTTCTTTAATAGATAACATATGCATAACATTTTCAATTAAATCTTATAAAGCTGGTATATATTTTCATGAAATACTTTTCATTTCCAATTGCAGGAGTAGAATATCAACACATTTCTTTAACTGGTTCAGATTTCAAGAATATATTAATAGCTAATCTATTATTACTAGTGATTAAAAAAATTAGTAAAATGAAAGATATCAATGTTTCTTTTTGATCAACTCAAGGGAATATGTTAGTGACAAAAACCTGACAGTGCATCATAACACTTTCCTTCAAAATATCTTTTTGAGATTGATATCTTTGGCTGACATTCACTGTGTCCCACATTTTTGACAGCTTACTATAGAAAAATAATATTGCCTTTAGTTAACAATATTAGTCATGGATATATATTTAACAGATTTTTACTGCAAATGTGATGTATATACAGTATACTACAAAGTAAACAGCATTATCTATGTTGGAATACTTAGGGAAATTAAGACAGTTCAAAAACAAAGTAATAAGACTAAGTGCTCTATGCTAAATCTAATAAAAACGTAAATTCAGTAGCATCCCTTCATCCCAGGTAAATATTCATAATACAAAACCTGTATGAGAAAGAAGTGATTTGTAAACCTAAGTATTTATATTACTTTCATAGGGTGACTTTGTGTGTGTGTGTGTGTGTGTGTGTGTGTGAGACAGAGTTTCACTTTGTTGCCCTCAGTAGAGTGCTGTGACATCACAGCTCACAGCAACATCAAACTCTTGGACTTAAGTGATTCTCTTGCCTCAGCCTCCCAAATAGCTGGAACTACAGGTGCCCGCCACAACGCCCGACTATTTTTTGGTTGTAGTTGTCGTTGTTTGGCTGGCCTGCGAGCTGGATTCAAACCCGCCAGCTCTAGTGTATATGGTTGGTTGGTGCCCTAGCCACTGACCTACAGGCACTGAGCCCATAGTTGACTTTTAAATGAAGATTAACAAATTTTTGGAATCATATAATTTATGTAATCATGTAATTTATTGATTGAGATGTTTTGGTTTTTCCCAAATAGAATGTCATAAAAACTTCAGTTATATCACCTTGCTTAAGAGTCTATGGTTGGAATTAACCATATATAACCCTAATCCCATCCACTGGTATCCTTCTTCCCTATAGTATCCAGCAGTTCCAATCCTAACAGTGAAGCAAGACTCAAGTTTAAGGAAGAGATCCAAACCACCTAATTTTTTTCCAATTCAAACATAAGCTTTGGCAACACACAGTCCTGGGTTAAAGCCTAGTTTTACAAATTGTAGATACTAAGCTAGTTATTGCGCCTCTATAAGTTTCAATTCTTTCACCTGATAAATAAAAATACTACTACTTAACTCAGTGTTTGAAAGGATTTATCATATTTATAAGGCAACGAGTATAACATGTGGCATATGGTAAGTACTTAATACATTTACAGATAACAGTATAATCAACAACACACACATTATAGTTAAAAGAACTCTTTCCTGCATTTTGTTAAACAAAGATAAAGGAAATCTTTTTCTTCATGCAAACAGACCTAAATTAATATACCAAACTATGAATTTTATTTGCTCATTTTTGTTATAGGATTTTCTAAAAACAAAAACAAAAAACAGTCTGTATACATGAACAATAATTCCTTAAATAGTTTTAATAATGACAAGAAGAACCCAATGTTAACTTTTATGTCAAATTTTAAAACTTTATTTTTGTTTTTCTTTTTCTTTAGCAAAGTAAATCAACACATACAATAAGCAGACCATTCCAAAGTCAGGTAAAATTTATCTTCCTGTTCATTTATGTCTTAAGTTTTTTCTTTTAGGTTTTTTTTTTTTTTTTTTTTTTTTTTTGGTCATTGTTGGTGTTGTTAGGGTCAAACATATCTTATTTAACTTGAAAAAAAAATTTGAGATTGAATCTCTCTATATTGCTCTGGTTAGATTTGAACATCTGGCCTCCAGCAATCTTCACACTTCACTAGTAGCTGAGACTACAGGTACATGCCACATTTTCTGGCTTTAAGTTATTTTCTTAAAAATAATTAGCTCCTGGCTCAGTGCCCATAGCTCAGTGAGTGGGACACCAGCCTCATACACCAAGGCTGGTGGGTTCAAGCCTGGCCTGGGCCTGCTAAACAACAATGAGAACTGCAACCAAACAATGGCTGGGTGTTGTGGTGGGCACCTGTAGTCCCAGCTACTTGGGAGGCTGAGGCAAAAGAATCACTTAAGTCCAAGAGTTTGAGCTTGCTGTGAGCTGTGATACCACTGCTCTCTACTTAGGGTGACACAGTAAGACTCTGTCTCAAAAAAAAATAATAAAATAAAATAAAAAGAATTAGCTCCTTATGTGAAGTGGCCATTACCTTGTATACCACCATGCTCCCAATGCCTAGCAAATACTCTCATAGGAGGCATTCAACAGAAGTAACTGAATTAATAAATTGAAAATTTATTTTGAATGTTTTTACAAATGGTCTTTATTCGGGGTGAACAACCTATTCTTTTTTTTTTTTAATCTGCCACAAACTGTAAGAATAAAAGTTATCTTTGGTCCCACATTAAATATATAAACACTAGCAAAAGCTGATTAGGAGGAAAGGGTCTGTGCATACTTTTCATGATATTCGACACCATAGATAGGCAAAAAGTCCTCACAAAATCAGTGTGTGGTCTGTGGACTCACATCTATATCAGGTCTATATCATTACATATCTATCACTTCCTAAAGCAACATGTAAAAAAGTGATGCTAGCTAAAATTTATTGAGTATTTACTATGTATTAGTAACTGTGCTATTTCACACATATTCTCTCATTTAATACTCATAATAACTCTATGAAAGAGATACTACCCTCATTATATAAATGAGGTTCAGCGTTACCAAGGTTAAATAATTGCCTAAGAACATATAGCCAGAGACAAAATTTGATTTTTAACATCTAAATCAAGATCCTAGAGAAAGGGTTCCAGATGAGAAGGAGCCAGCATTAAGAAATCAGACTACATGAAATAATAGGCTGGGTGGTGCCTGTGGCTCAAAAGGGTAGGGTACCGGCCCCATATGCTGGGGGTGGCAGGTTCAAACCCAGCCCCGGTCAAAAAATGCAAAAACAAAAAAAATAAAAGAAAATAGGCTGTTTTAACACTCCAAAAGGGTCATAAAAGCTCTCTGCCAATTCTATACCTCTCTGTCAGGTATAGAATTCAGAATGTGGCTCACTATGATCACTAAGATCATTATGATTCTATGAATCACTAAGATCAGTATGATTCATGAGAAAGTTGAAAATCAACACAAAGAAACCAAATACTAATATTACTAATAGTAATAATAGTAATTCAGAACATGAATGAAAAAATCTATTAATGAGATAGATAATATAAGAAAAAAAACTACTCAAAGTAAAAGTCATTTAGGAAATTTCAAAATACAGTGGAAAGGGCTTTTACATTTCCCTTTTTTAAAATTTCAGAGTATTACAGGGTTACACACATTTTGGTTATATAATATGCATTTGTACATCTTAGGTCAATGTTATAAATATGCCCTTCACCCAAAATATGTGCATTTCACTTCTTAGGTGTGCATTTACCCTACTCCTCCCTCCCTCTACCCCCAGTAGATTTCTATTGAGTTTCACTTCCATATGTACACATCTAGTTCCAATTTAGTATTAAGTACGTGTGGTCCATCCTTGCAATACTTCACTTAGTAGACTAGCCTCCCATTCTAACCAGGTTGTTACAAAAGATACTAGATTGCCTTTTTTAATGGCTGAATAGCACTCCCTGGTATACATATACCACATTTTATTAATTCATTCATGTGTTCATGGGGACTTGGGTTGTTTCTATATGTCTGCAATTATAAATTGTGCTATTATACACATTCAAATGCCAAGAGCATTTTGATAAAATACCATGGAAAGTTTTAACAAAAAACTAGACCAAGCAGAAAAAATAATTTAAGAGCTTGAAATCCAGGCTTCAGTCAGTCAAAAATGAAGACAAAAGAAGAACGAACAATCTCACTGGAAAATATGGAATTATATAAAGTGAAGAAATTAAGAAGCATGGGTCTCCTTGAGGAAGAAGAAAAAGCAAAAATTATAGAAAATCTATTTGAAGGAATTTTGAAGGAAAACTTTCTCAGTATTTCTAGAGATTTGGTCATCCAGATACAAGTGGTCAGTGACAGACAACCTGGTAGATTCAAGGCAAACGGAACCTCACCCAGAGACATAGCCATCAGTATACCCAAAGTCAAAGTGAAAGAGAAATATTACAAAATGTTAGATTAAAGCATCAAGAAAATTACAAAGGAAAGCTAGCAGCAGACTTCTCAGCAGAAACATAGCAAACAAAATGGATTGGGATCCCATGTTTTGTGTTCTTGAAGAGAATAACTTTCAGTCAAAAGTCTTGTACCCTGGAAAACTAACTTGCATAAATGAAAGAGAAAAAAGTCTTTCCCAGACAAGCAAATACTAATGAAATTTGTCACTGGAGAAGGGACACTAAGAAAGGGGCTTCAAGGAGGGTAGGAGAAACACCTGGCCTGTGAAACAAGGAAGTCTGGCAGGCCCATGGATCATTCACCAATTGAAAAGGCAACCAACAGAGAAAGACAATAATCCCTAGCAGTGGAAAGAGACCAATGAAAGATGACCAGTTTCAAACAGAGAAAGGATATTTATACCCTCACACTGCCCTTGTATGTATCTCTCACTTTTTCTTCTCCATGAGAAGGACTCCCTACCAATTCTCTTTGGAAGTGCTTTAAAATTTTTCTTTCTTCTTCCTAAATAAAATCTCTCTTGGTTACCCTGAAACTTGTGTGGGTTACTTTGTCTTTCTATCCACACTGCCTGGGCCACTCTAGTTTTATTTTCAGTTTCCACTCACTTTTGCTTTTGATTGTCACCATGCCTCCGTTGAACTTTCTAGCTCAGCCAAGTAATCCAACCAGGTCCACTAACCAGAACCCCTGACCTCCAACATCACCACTACACCTACCCTATAAGAAATGCTTAAAAGTGCTCTATACTGGAAGAGAACAAGCAACATCCACACCCAAAATTTAAAACTCATGCCTCTTACAAAATAGTAACACAAGAGAGAAAACAAAGTAATTAGGTAACAATCACCATGGTGACCAGAACATCCACTTTAAAGATTAATAAACTGAGATTCAGAGAAATTGTTTTCAGTGTATACAGATATTAAGATCTATACCTAGGGCTGTGAAGCTCCAAATTGTTTTCTCTTTTCACAACAAAGAATGCAAGCTATGAAGGGTTTTGACAGGAGCTGAAAAATACCTTAAGACACAGGTGCCCTTATCTATAGTAACTATTTGCATTTACATCCTATGGGAGGGGACTTCAGGCAAACATTCTTGAAAAACCGCATCCTGAAGAAGACAATGAATCCTCTCAACAAAAGGATAAACCCAATATGCCTAAGTCAAGAAATTTGATGGGTCAAAATTCAAGATGACAGGCACTAGAAAAATTCACTGCCTTTTAAATTTCCATATTACACAAAGCAATTTACAAATTTAATGCAATCCCTATCAAAGCACCACCATCATACATTACAGATCTAGAAAAAATAGTATTTCATTTTATATGGAACCAAATAGCCAGGACATTACTCAGAAATAAAAACAAATCAGGAGGAATCATACTACCAGACTTCAAACTATACTATAAATCTATGGTGAACAAAACAGCATGGTATTGGCACAAGAACAGACAAGTAGATGTATGGAACAGAACTGAGAACCAAGAGATGAACGTAGACACTTATCATCATTTGATCTTTGATAAGTCTATTAAAAATATAAATTGGGGAAAAGATTCCCTATTTAACAAATGGTGCTGGGAGAATTGGCCAAGAACTTGTAGAAGACTGAAACTGCACCCATACCTTTCACCATTAATAAAAATTAACTATACCTGGATAAAAGATTTAAACTTAAGACATGAAACTATAAAGATTCTTGGAGAAAGTTCAGGAGAAACACTTGAAGAAATTGTCCTGGGAGAATACTTTATGAGGAGGACCCCCCCCCCCACCGGCAATTGAAATAATACCAAAAATACGTTACTGGGACCTGATCAAACTAAAAAGTTTCTGCACAGCCCTTGAAGAACATAGTAAGTAAAGCAAGCAGACAGCCCTCAGAATGGGAGAAGATATTTGCAGGTTATGCTTCCAGCAAAGGTTGATAACTAGAATCCACAGAGAACTCAAACTTATTAATAAGAAAAGAACAAGTAATCCCATTTCATTGTGGGCAATGGACTTGAATAGAAGCTTCTCTGAAGAAGATAGGTGCATCGCCTACAGACACATGAAGACATGCTCATCATCTTTAATCATCAGAGAAATGCAAATCAAAACCACTTTGAGATAGCATCTAACTCCCCTAATAGTGGCTCACATAACAAAATCCCAAAACTACAGATGTTGGCATGGATGTGGAGAAAAGGGAACACTTCTGCACTGCTGGGGGGAGTGCAAGCTAATATGTCCCTTTTGGAAAGAAGTATGGAGAATACTCAGGGATTTAAAACTAGACCTGCCATTTGATCCTGCAATTCCTCTACTAGGTATGTATCCAAAAGATCAAAAATCTCTTTATGACAAAGATATTTGCAGCAAATTGTTCATTGCAGCTCAATTCATAATAGCCAAGTCATGGAAGAAGTCCAAGTGCCCATGAACACATGAGTGGATTAATAAATTGTGGTATACATATACCATGGAATATTATGCAGCCTTAAAAAGACAGAGACTTTACCTCTTTTACGTTTACATGGATGGAGTTGGAACATATTCTACTTAGTAAAGTATCTCAAGAATGGAAGAAAAAATATCCAATGTACTCAGTACTATTATGAAACTAATTTACAATCACTCACACTTTCATATGAAGAATAGATCACAACTATGGCCCAAGATGAATGAGGGAGGAAGGAGAGGGGGAGGTCAGATTGAGGGAGGGTAAATGGTGGGATCACACCTATAGTGCATAATGCAAGGGTACATGTCAGATCTATTAGTATAGAGTATAAATGTCTTAACAAACTAAGTAAATGAGATGAGGTATATATTAAGCAGTGTGATGTAAGCATTCCCAATTCTATATGAAATCAGCACATTGTACCCCATAAATGCATTAAGGTATACATGATCTGTGTGTTTATGATTTAATTTAAAAAAACAAAGAAATAATCAAACAGAACAAGCAAGCAAGTTGTAATGAAGTAAGCACTGCTAATATACAGCCTATATTCCACAAACATCACCTTCTTATTTTATTTCTTTTAGTTGTTTAACTTCTAAGATGCAAAGAGATTGGATCTGGTTTAAATGACCATCCTGTCCTGCCCCTTTCACATCAAAATACTGAAAACTACTGACAAGGAAGACAACACCTGCCTCACCCATCTGCCTGTCTGGCTGTCTGGGAAGGAAAAGGACTTGCATATCGGTGAAGGAAGTACCAGGGTAGGACGCCAGTGAAATCTAAAGTAAAACCAACCTAGCCCAAAGTTTCTTACAGGTTGTAAAATGTAGTTTAATCAGAGTGCTTTTTTTTTTTTTTTTGCTTCAAATGATTTTAATTATTGAAATGCACAATTTTTTAATAAACAAAGTTTTAAAATATGAAAAAAAGTATAAAGTGGACAGGGTTGTAAAAAGAACCAAATGAAAGCATAGACCAACAATTTCAGATCTCTGTAAATAAACAAAAGGCAGACAACAGATTGAGAAGGATTCTTTAAAAACCACTAGAAATTTAGGAAAGAATAATAGAAATCTGTTGTCTTCAAGTGGGAGCAACTTGTATCCCATTCCCCAACTCTCTAGATGAGAACTATTATTTTACTATGGAGGAGTTAACCATAAAAACCACCAGCACTGCTACCAGAGAGGACTTGATTTTGGCACAGGACTCCACAGCTTTGTGAGCTAAAATGGTGGCCTTGGTAGAAAACAAATGGGGCACACAAATAGCTTTGCTGCTCTGAAGCTTCAGTTCCAATTGTGGCTATGGCAGAACAGTCAGAAATTTAGTGAGATCTTGGAAATGAAAGACTCATAGAAGGGCTGAAACAAATTTGAATCCAAATTAAGCTTGGATTAAGAAACCTGTGAGAGGCTATAGGTAAAAGTAAAAGCTAAGACATACTTGAGAAATAGCTGCAATTCTGAACAGACTCTCCCACTCCCACAAAGTTCCATCAGCAAGAGGATGGAAGTCGCATAGCCCTGAGGCATTTCAGCACAAGTGCTGGACAAGTGGCTAACCCTAGTGGTCTGCATATATAAGTGACTTATATAGGAAGCCCAGCTAAAAAATAAAAATAAAATGTAATACAGCTAAAATAGTTCTCAAAGTCAACTGATAGCTTTAAATGCTTTATTAGAAAATAAACTAAAATCAATAATCAAAGTTTCCACAGTTTCCACAATTTTCTATTCTAGAAAAGAATAACAAATGAAGCTCAAACTAATCAGAAGGAAGGAAACAATAAAGATCAGAGTAGAGATCAATAAAATATAAAACAAAAACAGTAGAAAATTAATGAAACCAAAATCTGGCTCTTTGAAAAGATCAATAAAGTTGATAAACCTTTATCTGGAAAATGACAAAGAAAGAAAAAGAAAAGACATACATTTCCAAAATCTGTAATGAAAACTAGGCAGTTCATGTGGTTAGTTTCACATCTATGGGAGTTTGATGGTCTCTGACCCTGCCTCTAAGCTTTGAGTTATTATCTTCCCAAACACAACTCATGAGTGTTGCAATAAATCACGACTTAGTATTATCTTAACTATACTTTTTAGACCCCTATCAAATTTAAAAAGAAGGATTTTTCCCAGCAATTAATAAACTTCACCGTTCATTGAATACAAAGCACCTAGTTTGTCCAGGTATGTTGTTGATGGCTGCAGGCACCTTAATGAATAAAACAGCCTCCACCTGTATAATAAAGCTCAGCGTTCAATGGGAGAGACATAAGCATAAACAAATAATCACAATTCAGTATGTTGAAACTTGTAAAATGCTACAGCAGTGATGTGGGGGAAAGTGCCTACTTCTTTCTGAATGGTTGGTGAGCGGAACAAGCCAAAATATGGTGTCTTAAATCTATCACTCACCTAATTGATGATTACCTGAATTATCACCTAATGAAAAAGAAGTGGGAAAAAATTACAGAAAGAGAAACAATGCTATGCATAAAAGAATCATGAGAGTGTGTACCCAAGTTTATTTCCATTCAATATTCATAAAGTTATGATAAGTGGAATATAAAGCAAGTCCACTAGTGATCTCTAATCACCCATAAAATAGAAAACAGCTTTTTCTTTTTAGGAATTCTTCTGAAATCTTAGAATGACACCAACTTTGGAATGCCCTGTGATATCTTTTCATGCACCTCTTTCTCTTGTGAGTATAATGAGGCTAGAAAAGTTAGGGACATTCAGTTACTTCTGCATTTATTGACCACAACCTATGTTTAAAAGCCTCTGCCTTATCTGGGCCAATTTGAACTCTTCATGAACCCTCATAGAGTCAAATGGTCTCGCCCAAATAGAACCATCCTGCCCAGGAAGAAATGAATGCATAGAATCCCCCACCCAGAAAAAAGGGAATGTGCCAATCCCTACCTTTCCCTCCCTTTAAAATTCCCATCCACCTTAACCCACTGGCTGACTCCTTTCTCAAACTCAGTTCACCCACATCCAGATGGGAATAAAGGCCAAAAGGAACCTGGACTCCATTTCCTTTCATTTCACTTTATGGAATAATCTTTTATTTTCGGTCTTTGACCTCTCAACCCCTTCTGTCCCAGAGTGAGTCAAATACAAAATCAGATCACTTGCCTAACTTGCCTAAGTTTGCCTAGCCCATAGTTGCTAATTGTACTCTACACAGACCTCAGTACAGAGAATTTAAAATTACATATTTTTAACCATCCTTAATTTGGCATTTCTTCAGGCTGATGAGACAGAATAAGAAAATCATTACCTGGTAACAGCCTAACTATCTACCTAGATTTGCAGACTACTATTTTCCAAAAAAAGAACTAAATCACCATTAAATGGTACAATTATAGTCTTTGAGAGATAGTGAGTTGTCACTGCAAGATTTGATTAATCACAACTTGATACAATGAAAATATGTCAAGCAGTAACCAAATATAATGTCAAGTCACAAAACAGTGCTGCACATGCAGTTAATATCATGAGCTTGCTCACTCAATACTGATTTTGTTTATGACATTTATAATGAGCCTTTGACATTTGAGTGATAGCTACACTGAGATAAAAAATTATAACACCTGGGTATTAGCTTTTCTTAAGCAATAAGTACTGCTGAACCTAGTATTGCAAAGTATTGACAACTAAAATGCTTTTAAAAGTCTTAGAGATTTTAAGCGTTAGGTCTGAAGTATAGAGGATGGAAGTCTATGAATCATCTAAACCAGAGATCATCGTTCTGTTTTCCCACAAAGGGGACAGGACATTCACACTCTCATGCAGGCCATCTATAGAAGAGAATGGGCCAGAATCTAGACAAGATAATTGCACTTAAAAGGAGGCAAACTTGTTGGCATCTTTTATGAGCCCCTTCACATAATCACTAAAGAAATTTTGAAATTAAATATTAATGATTTCAGAAAATAGTACTAAGCTTACCCCATGAGTCCATACCTTACTCCAAACAAAAGGCACAGAAAGGCCATCTTAGTTGTCGTATCCAAGGGATAAATTTGTCAGTAGGTTAACTATAGCAATGATTCTCAACATTGGGACTATACCTACTGAGTGGAAGGAGTATATTAAACTAGGGAGGAAAAACATATGGGATTTAAAAAATATCCTTAAGGACCACCCATCCAGTTGAGAATCACTAATTTAAATGAACCACTTAGTTTCACAGATTAAGAAACTGAGATCTGGAAGAAGAAAATGATTTGCAAAAAGTTCTACTACAAATTAGTGGCATAGCTAGCTAAGAACCCAAGTTTCTTGACTGTTAGTTAGGTAGGAATACTGTCAATAAAAATAAATACAAAAATACAAAAATAAATACAAAAGCACTAACAAAAGCTAATAAGCAATTTAAAAAAGGTCTGTGTATACTTTTCCTGATATCCAGCACAAGAGATAAGCAAATGTATCCTCACATAACAATCCTAATTATGCAACAGGCAATTAAGAGAGTCTTTAAAAATCATTAGCAGGCCCAAGTTTGTGATTATTAGTACCGAAAATGTATGTATCTAAATAATAAGATGTCTTTGGGTTTTAATTATATATGTAAAAGGTAAGTGCACAACATAAAAGTTGTGAGATATTTGACATTGTACTTAAGAAATGACTGCATTAATATCTATTTTCATGGAGTAGCTGCAATTTTCAGTGAGTTCTCAAGGGCTACCCAGATATTTTGGTTTTAATTTTACTCTTCAAGTGCTTCATTTTTGAAAACAGTTGCTCACAAAAGTAGATGCTACCAAAAAGTGATGACATCAACAAGGTGCAATTATAAAATAAGAGATATTCTCTCTGAAAAGACAGGACCCATAAAAGTCCAGTAAAGAGAGATAATCAAATTTTTCTGTAAATTGAATGTCAGATTGCAGCTCTATGCATTCCATTTGAAAATTGGCAGCAAACATATTTATGTTGACTGAAAATGGAGTCACAAATGAACCTAAATATTGATTATTTTCCTGGAAATCTTGAAATCTATTTTCACATTCTTGTATCTAGCTCAAAAGCAAGGCTACATATTTTTCATTGCTCACAGGACTGTGTTTAGCCAATGTGTCAAAATGTATAAACTGTTTGCCTCAATTTCAGCTTGCAGTAATTTCAGTTTCATCTGGAATGCTGTTATGGTTTGAAACATTATATTGATAACTTGGTTTTCACCTTGAAGACAGATGTGTAACTCATTTAAATGATCAGTTAAATCCTCTAGAAATGGTGAATAAATAAGCCAGTTTTCATCATCAAGTTTGGCACAAATTTAGTTTTCAATACCATAAACAACTTGATAACATATCACAAATCATAAAATTTTTTCAATATTTGGCCTCAACTTAGCCATCTTACTTCCGAAAAGTAAATGATGTCATCATCTTCAGCATCAATACTTCCAAGGAATTCCTGGAATTGGCAATTCCTTGGCTTTTATGAAATTCACAGCATTGATGATGATTTGCATGATGTACTCATTTTTAAAGCTCTAGTGCATAAATTTTCTTGATGTACTATGCAGTGGTACTTCATCAGATGTGAGTTTTGGGTGGCAATTGCATTATCATTTTCTATTAATTTTATAAGTCCCGCTCTTTTACTTACCATTGCCAGGGCACCATCAGTAACTACACCAAATATGTTTGACAAAGAAAATCATTTCAAATTTTTTACTGTTTTGTATAAATTTCTTGATTTAGTTGTGCCTTTTTAATGGCACTTAAGAAGACATTTATTCATTGATAACCTATTCATCATAAATATCTCTAATAAAAATGGGAAGTTGAGCCATATTTATAGCATCAGTGCTCATCCATTGCTAAAGCATAAAATTTCTAATTAGCACCTTTACTCTTCAAACTTCTTTCAATAGATGTTTTAATTTCTTCAATTCATCTGGTGAGACAAACTGATTTTTCTGGAAAAATTATGTCTGCTCTGCTTTCCATACATTGCTTAATAATAAACTCACAATCAGTAATTGCTTTTGATTTTTTTTTTTTTTTTTTGCTATTGAATATGCTACTACATAACTTTGCAATGGAATACATCTCAGTTGTAACTTCAAAAAACTTTTTTGTTGAGAAGAGACTTCTTTCAGTTCCATTATTTTGTTCTTATTACACAATCCATATGCATCAAATTTGGCAGCTTGTTTTTGCAAGTTATTAAATTATAGTCTTTGCAAATTTGCACAACTTCCCTAAAAATTAAGCAGAGTGCCTTACTATTTATCATGACAAAATAGTAGTCATCTGTCCATTGTGAACAATCTCACTTCCCCTGTAATTTGTCTTTTTTGGAGTTCTGTTTTTTTTTTTTTCTTTTATGAAACATTGCAGAACCATGCTGGGATTAAAAAAATAATGATAGATATGATTTTTATCATTTCATGTCATTTATCCAGCATGGGTTAATGTTTATAAATGGTTGAGAGGTCCCATCCCAGTTTCAGTCTTTTACACATGGCTAACGAATTCTCCTACTGCCACTTATTAAATAAGGAGTCTTTCCCCTAGTATATGCTTTTGTTTGGTTTATTGAAGATCAGATGGTGATACGAGGATGGTTTTTGTCTCTAGGTTCTCTAATATATTCCATAGATCCACGTCTGTTTTTAGGCCAATATCATGCTGTTTTGATCACTATAGGATTTTGGTATAACCTGAAGTCTGGTAACAGGATGCCTCCAGGTCGATTTTTATTGCGTACAATTGTGTTGGCAACTAAACAGCCTTTTGTTGAACAACAGCTGGATGGATTAAGGAGGAGATAAAGAAGGAAATCAGTAGATTCCTTGAACAATATGACAATAAAGCCACAAGCTATCAAAACCTGTGGAATACCTAAAAAGCAGTCTTAAGAGGGAAATTTTTCCCTGTAAATGCTCATATCCAAAAAAATAGAAAGAACACAAATCAATAATCTAAAAAATCATCTCAAGGAACTGGAAGAGGAAGAATAATCCCATTTGAAATCTAGCACAACAAAATAAATAACCAAAATTAGAACAGAACCGAATGAACTTGAGAAAAAAAGGAACGATTAAAGAGAGTAACATCTTTCATATAAAAGTGTGGATAAATTGGTTTCATAATAATACTGAGTACACTGGATACTTTTTCTTCCATTCTTGAAATACTTTACTAAAAAGAATATGTTCCGGGGTGGTGCCTGTGGCTCAAAGGAGTAGGGCACCAGCCTCATATGCCAGAGGGGGTGGGTTCAAACTCGGCCTTGGACAAAAACCGCAAAAAAAAAAACAAGAATATGTTCCAGCTCCATCCATGTAAACATAAAAGAGGTAAAGTCTCCATAAAAAAGTTGGTTCTTTGAAAAAATAAATAAAATCGATGAATCTTTGGCCAGATTAACTTGTAACAGAAAAGTACTATCTTTACTAACTTAAATAAGATACAAAAAAGGGGGGGGAAACAACAGATACCACAGATACAAAAAATCATCACTGGGCAGCGACCATAATTCAGTCATGGAGTGCCAGCCACATATACCGAGGTTGGTGGGTTCAAACCCAGACTGGTCCAGCTAAACAACAATGATGATAACAACTGCAACCAAATAGCCAGGCGCTGTGGTGCGTACCTGTAGTCCCAGCTACTTGGGAGACTGAAGCAAGAGAATCACCTAACCCAAGAGTTTGAGGTTGTTGTGAGCTATGACGCCACAGTACTCTACCAATGGTGACATAGTGTGACTCTGTCTAAAAACAAACAAAAATCACTGAATACTACAAAATCTCTATGCCCAGAAATTTGAAAATGTGGAAGAAATAAACCAGTACCTGGAATCACACTACCTCCCTAGAACTCTTGAGTTAAGTGTCTCTTTGACAAAATATCTTTTTTCCCCCTTTGGAGTAAATCCCTAGTAGTGGGATAGCTGGATCAAAAGGTAGGTCTTCCTTAGTTCTCTGAGATACCTCCATAGTACTTTCCATAGAGGTTATACTAGTTTGTGGTTCCTCCAGTAGTGAAGGAGTGTTCCTTTCTTTCCATAACCACACCAGCATCTGTTCCTTTGGGACTTATCCTTTAAGCCAATCTCACTGGAGTTAGATGATAACTTACTGTGATTTTGACTTGCATTTTTCTGATGATTAGAGCCTTTTCAATGGGGAAGACTGTATCTACCATAAAGCTACTATTTCAATGAAATCAAAAAACATGTGACTTTTTCCTCTACCTTGAGCTCTGACTACTAAAGAATAAACTATACACTATTTGTTAATAATTTTTAAATGTTATTAACTTAATAAATAGATTAATGTTAATTTCCTTGGTTTAATAAACTTATAAATAGGATGAGAAGTTCATAGATTACTAACTCTGATAAATGGTTCTATAAATAAGCTCTATCCTCCATTGAAAAAGTTTATCCTCTCCCTCTTAATATTTATTCAATTTATGTCATTGTCATTGTCAACTCTTATTGCAGATTTATCAATATCTTAAATTTTAATAATTTATTCACTCATTCATCAAACCTACTGCTTCATACCAGAACAAAAAAGCCCTAGGGTAGGCCCAACTTTATGCATGTGTGACCTGTGCAGTGTCACAGGGTCCCACACTCAGAAGGGCCCACATTTGATTTAATGCCTTAGTGTCACCATCTTGAAATGGTAAAAATGAAGAATGAAATGAAAGTCCCTGCACTTTCACCTTTGACTTGAGTCCACAGATATGTAGCCAGTCCTATCATTGAAAGACATAGAAAAAAGTACAAAGCTTATCCTCAAGAAGCTCAAAGACTCAGAGCTAAGATAGACAATTTCACCATGGTGTGTTAAGAACTGTGATTGAGGCTCTGAGCCTGTGGCTCAAGTGGCTAAGGCCCCAGCCACACACACCTAAGGTGGCAGGTTTGAATCCAGCCCAGGCCTGCCAAACAACAATGATGGCTGCAACCAAAAAATAGCCAGGCATTGTGG
>NW_003852554.1:2943528-2956902 GCF_000181295.1 Otolemur garnettii | reverse complement strand
AAAAAAAAAAAAAAACAAAACTGTGATTGAGGGAGATAAAGAGGACTAAAGGAACACAGAGAAGATACCTAACATAGTCCAGGGGCTTGGAGGAGGCTTCCACTTCACAGTGTGTATGCTGAGTTGTAAAACCTATCCAAGTCTTAGACTGATGTTTGTTCTAAAAAGATATGCCATCTTCTTTATTGCTAATTTAGAAATTCATCTTCTCATTTATGAAAATATAGATCACTATTCCAAGGTCTATACCTTACGCATTTTGGATTAAATAAGCAGAAATACTTGTATCAGGCCTCTGTGTTCAGGCACAAATTCAGGAAGAAAAAGCACTGGCTAGAGAATCAGATCAATATGGGAATAAAACATAAATACTCTAAAAAAGAGTTGAGTCTTGATGTTGGAGGGAAGGAAGTGCCAGTGTTTTACAGCAGAGATAAGGGTTAAACACACTTGTTGTATCAACAAATCCATTTTGTAAAGGTAGAAATAATATTATGAATTGTGGAGACCTAGATAATTATAATTTTATATGTAATAATAACAGTCATAGGAGTTAATTATATTCCAGTCCTAACTCCTGCAGTCTTCACAGAATGCTCCATTTTATAGAAATGTAAGTAAGAAATCATCAAGTCTGTGTCTCTGCTATAAACTAGCTAATATCCAGGCAGAAAAGGATATAATATCAACTATAATATCATCTGGTAACTAGGCTGTGTTAACTGCAGCCACAGATGCTAGAGAGTACAGCATGGAAATAAGGAGAAGCTTCTCAGATGTGAAGAAACTTACCCAGCTTTTTTTTTCTTACCCATATCTTAAAAGAATTTGTGAGGTAGATAAAGTAAGAAATCTAAAAAGGCCTTCCAGATAGAGGAAACAGTATGACTAATAAATGAATCATCAAAAATGAATCTCAAACTTCTAGTTTGATTAAGTACACAACGAATGGCACTGTAAATTAAAGACTGCAAAAAGAGAACACAGATTTGAGGAAAAGTTTCTGTTCAGTATTGATGTGGAGGTGTTTGGTAGGCAGCTAGAAAGATGGATCATGGTGAAACTGAGGAGTCATCAGCATTTAGTTTGTCACCCTAAAAAAAGCAAGCAAAATTCCAGTGGTGAACACAAAAATAGGGCAGGCTCCAAGCAGTTTGAATCATTCTAAATTCATGAGGGGGCATAATAAGAGGCTCCAACAATTCATCTGGTTAGACTCCAGAGCTTTTTCCATACATTCAGCAAATCAAAGCCCTTAAAATTTCAGTGCCTTTTCCTCATGATTTTATTGCTTTTGTTCTGCCAAAGCAAAACTTAGACTGCCCATGAAACTTTGCATAAAATTTAAATATCAATCTCTCATTCTTTTGGCAGTACATCAGCCAAAACCCCATAGCTTTAAGATTCATCTAGCCTAAGATGTTTTGTTTCTAGTACCCAGAGTTTCATTTGCATAAAGATCTTTTCTACTTTCTACATCTGTGTTTTATTTATATTGCAACAGCAATATTTATAAGTTTATGTCACAATAAGATTCCAGTCTAAATTTGGGTCCTTTTTAATTGTTCAGAAGTTAAAAACACACACGAAGAGTAAAAAAATCCAACATGGAATTCCTCGATGTTAAACTTATATTAAAATTTTCCTCATAAACAAATAAGTCACTAATTCATATCATTCAATGTTGATAATAAAGTACAATGAATGGTGTAATATGACTACTCCATTTTGAGGCCAACTTTACAATCTTAATAAAATACAAAAATACGTTTTTCTTGACATAAGCTGGCACCATTATATGATTTAATTTTTTTACCACTTATTTCACCATTAAATTGAAGTCTGGTTATCTTAAAAAGGTTTATGATACTTATTTGACTTACATGAGTTTTTTTCCTATTCAAGACTAGCTTTAACTCTTTCTAATTCAATTTTTCTGCCATCTGCATACTCCCCAACTCTTATTTATTTTGGGTGGGAAAGAGGTTATAATTATCCTACAGTTTTATAAAGAGAAAAACATAAATATGAACACATTTATGATTTCATTATCTATTTTAGGTTACATAAAATAATTAAAGTGTTTTTATTTATTTTCATTTATAAAAGTTTTGAGTGTGTTACTTCTTGAAGCAATCTCCAGGATGAAGTATGAAGTCCACGCTTCTTCTTGCATATCTTTTTTTCTCTTTTCTTTTTTTTTTTTATTGAATGGTAACTATGTACATTAATGCACTTCTGGGGTACAGTGTGGGGTTTTCACTCACAATCTGAAACACTTCCATCAAACTGGTTAACATAGCCTTCATGTCATTTTCTTAGTTATTATTTTAAAACGTTCACATTCTACTCTTATACTTTGAGATATCATCTAACTCCAGTGAGATTAGCCTATATCACAAAATCCCAAAACCAGAGATGCTGGCGTGGATATGGAGAAAAGGGAAGTCTCCTACACCGCTGGTGGGAATGTAAACTAATACATTCCTTTTGGAAAGACATCTAGAGAACACATAGAGAACTAAAAATAGACCTGCCATTTGACCCTGCAATTCCTTTATTAGGTATATTCCCAGATGACCAAAAATCACATTACAACAAAGATATTTGTATCAGAATGTTTATTGCAGCCCAATTCATAATTGCCAGGTCATGGAAGAAGCCCAAGTGCCCATCGATCTTCTTGCATGTCTGACAGTAGAAAATAGTTTCTTTCCTTCCATGTTTCTCATTTCTTCTGTTACAAACCATACAATCTACTGTTGATTTTTTTCTTCACTTTGCATTATAAAATGCATCTTCCCATTTAGCCTTTCCTCAGTGTCAGAAGATGATGCTCTTCCCCACTTTTTAAAATTTCTGTTCCTCACATTGCTCACAAGCTAGTGATGAGATTTCTCCTGTCAAAAAAGGTGTGTTTGCACTTTTTCTCTACTCTTCTTTTTATCAAATGAGTCAAGAGTATAGCTGTTCACAACTGCAACTTCCCTCAGCTAGAAGAATAATTTTTTCCCACCATTTATAAGACTTCCTTGTAAGTCATTATGACTAAGGTCTGAGACATTGCATTACAATCCATTTAGCCACATGAAGTTTCAAAGTAAGTGAAAAAACATAAACTATTATGAATCTGTGAATATTTGAATTCATAAAACCTGTCAAGGAAATTCATGGAAATGCATCTCATTCACTGTTGAAAGAACAAGAAAGTTCTATCAACTTTATGGCAGCAATTTAGAAATACATACAAAGGGTCTTTAATATGTTCATATACTTTGCCCATTAGTTCCCTCACTGGAGTTTTTCCTAAGACACCAAAATGAAATTTGGGTAACATTTTTTACATAAAGATGTTCACTACAGTGTTATTTATAACAACATATAACGGGAAAAAATATTTATACCCTAGTAGAGTACTGAAATGGTCTAACAGTAAACTATTATATATCTATATTTATCATCTTTTTAATGATAGAAAATTATCTTTGATAAGACATAAAAATTTATATATATTACTAATTTGATGATTACTCAAATAGAAAATAAATAAGCCTAGAAATAAATGTCAAAAATTAATAGTATTTGCTTCTAACACATAAGATTATGGTTTTGTGTATGCATGTATACAAAACATGAATTCTTTGCTTGTCTATATATCCCAAATTTACTATATTGAACATTGACTACCTTTATAATGAAAAAATGAGAAAGATAAATGCAAAGAGATAAAAGGTATATTTAAAAAAGAAAATTGAGTTTAAATAATCCAGTAAGTAAAATAATCCATATATTATTTTATATTCTTTTATTGGCTGAAATTTTATCCTGACTTTTTAAGTAGGAAGATTTTCTTTCACATCATGCATGTGTTCTCCTCTACATCAATAAAAAGTTTTCACATAAGAATATTTGATACTAGTTTTTTTAGAAAGAACATTACTTTTCCATAAGGTATCAGGATATTTAGGTTTCAGTGACTCTTGCAAATGCACTGTTTAGCAACTACTTTTAATATATCAGTCCTGGGATACATAACCATATGTTCTAAGCTTTTATCACTTCCTAGAAACATCAAGGAAAATAGCTCAAAAGCTAGACATGTTTATACAGTATATTTGATGCTGTATTTTTTAACATTCATTTAATGGAGACAGCCAGTGATAACTAATAATTTTTTTGCTTGCTAGTACCAAGACCTAAATGTTCTTGACTAGATTACACTTATGTAGGTCTCATTTTAATGAAAATTCAAGAGATTGAAAAAGATTATAGGGAGAGATGTTATAAAAACAGACTTCAGTGGTCAAACTTAACTGTAAAACTATTCTCTTTTATGTAGACAACCATGAAAACAAATATCCTGTAAACAAGATATATATCTTATATCTTTCCAGGAGACCTTTATGCCTTCTTGAGACACATTTCCATAACTATAATAAAACTAGTTGATTAGGCACTGGCCCACAGTAAGAGGCTGATAAAAGCATCAGGCTGCAGGAAACCAGATAAACATGTTCACGTTTTCTAATTGTAATGAGGCTAAAGATAGCATTGGATATGAAGACAGAACCAAAAGAGAGAAAATATTGATTCTTTCAACTTTATATTTAAGCATTCATAAAACAGACAAAACTCCCTTGTTAGAATAACCCCTCAGGACATATCATGTTACTTGCTTATTTAATTAAAAGATTTTTAAAAAGGCTATATAGCTTCAACTTGTAATATGAAAGTTATAACACTCTGACAAAGACAAAAAGCAAACTATGAGAGCACTTTCAAATGTATGAGAAACTTTGTCCAAAGACTATTTCAAGTAACTGAAGGAACACATTTTCTCTAACTCTAGTCATCTTAACCTCTACCCCTTCTCCTGACCTGTATAAGCTATCTAAAGTTAATCTTTATCAGGATGAAGTGAAAGAAAAACTAGCCCAAGAATTTTATGTGGCATAAAGTTAAAGAAACCGTAATTTTAGAACTTTTGCTTCATCTCTATTTAGCAAAGAACAAACAATAATACGTATTGTTTAAAAAGTAATCAGCCTAATTTACTAGGAGTTAGTGGGTTCCTGGATCCAGTAGGCAAGCTCAAGGATGTGTATAGGCTGTGAAAACAAGAGGAAAAGAATAATCCTGTTTATGAATTTAGAAATTGTGGCAGATTATAGTGCTTTTAAAAAAATGTTTCCCTGCCTTCCTAGGAATTAACCATACTGGTTCAGAATTGTTTGTTTTTCAGAGGTATGTGCATGTGACAATCAAAAGTGAGCAGGAACAGAAAATAGAATGAGAAGGTATATGTTTACTTCTTAGTAGCGGAGAGATCTTCATAGGGGTCCCAGATTTGGAGTCCCAAGAGACTCAGTCTAGTACATGGGGCTAAAGCCTCTTGCTGTTAGTTTTACTCTCTAGATTTCGGTACGTAGATTTTGCAAACTACATTTTAAGGACTATTGATCATCTTGGTGGAACAAGAAGGACAGTCTTAGGTTCAGGTAAACCCCTGTAGGTAAAGTGAGGATGTTCCTAAGGTCAAGAGAGAGAAGCATTACTACCATTTAAAATTTAAAGAGGAACTCTGTCATTAGAGAGAAAGTAAATCCAAGAGACAAAGCTAGGAACTAAATTTTGTCCTTAAGGGGCTCTCCATTTGGGGTTTCACTCTTTATTTTTCCACCTCTGTCCTAAAATTCTGAGATAAGTCATATTTAACAATGTTCAGAGCTCTCACCTATATTTAATTTCTTCCAATTAGCACCTAAACTTCAGTAAACATCACATATACCCAGTCTCATGTTAGTGGCATTGTGAAGTGAAGTGGTTGTTTCTGCATCTTTTTGCCAAAGTCACCATGCCAGAAATAGCATTGTAAGAAAGACACTGACACTATTTAAATTACAGACACTGATCACTTGACTCAAGTTACAACTGCGATAAATGGAGAAAAGCAAGCAACCAGGTAAAAAAGTAAGACAGATTAACTCAGGAGACATTAAATAAACTCCCTAATTTCTCCCAAATATACTAGAAAAAGACAACATGAAGTAAGAAGGTAGAGTGGTGTTACACAGCTATGCTTTTATCTGCTTAAAAGAATTCTAATGTCACTCCAAAGTTTGTGTAGTCTTCCACGATCAGCTGTCTCAATACAACAGAATAACTACTGATTTATTATTGAGATTAGATTTTTATTAATGTTTATTCAAAGCATATGTAGTTAGCTCTATTTTCATCAATATTCTGTCATGAAAAACAAGATTTGAAAAGATTATAAAAACATGCACTTGGCCAGGCCAGTGGCTCACACCTGTTATCCTAGTACTTTGGGATACTGGATAATGGATATTCAACCTATAAAAAAAAATTAGTACACAGAAATATAACGTTTTCCAGTATCACTGGAGAGGGCTATAAAATTGGCTCTGAGTTTCCCAAATGCCAAAGTAAATGTTAAATAAGATTAGTTGTAGGAAACATGTTATGTTAAAGATATACATGGTAAATGTACTGTTGTACAGGAAAAGAAAAGCACTTCTCACAGCTCTTTGAAAAGAAGATATAATGGAGAACAGTACCCTAAATAAACATACAAACAAGTCACTTCCACTGTTTCCTTATATACATAGTATCCCTGTCCCTCAAGGAAGCCATGTTAATGCTTCAATCAGTAAAGAACATTTTCTCCTCAGATACATCTTTGTATTATTTAATAACTATCAGGTAATAAAAGTCAGCATCCTGTACCTATTTATCTATATCTTGAAATAAACTATATCATTGCTATAGATATACAAGAATATATTCCTAATACAGTCATTATTTTGATATTCTCAAAAAAACCCAAAAGCATGTTCTTACCAAAACCACACTGAAGACATCCATTATTTCCCTCACCTGTAATTCTTTCACATTTTCAACAGTAAAGTTGAACCAGACTCGGAAGCGTGGATTACAGGTATCTGGCCTAATGAACAGATCATACTCAAACTCAGACACCTGGTCCACCCGGCCAAGGTTACCTAGTAATGAAAATGAAGAAAATTCTTATTTAGTAGAAGTTCATTTAAGTCAATAGTAAATACAAATCTAAATATTACAAGCTCTTATAGCTGTATTTGTCAACATTCAGTACAGCTGAATGTTGTAGATCAGCAATCACAATCCAAATGGCCACCAACTGTGAATACAGCCCAGTGTAAGGAAGCCTTTTCAGATAGTTTGCTGTGCAGTCTGCTCTACCTTGCCCTTATGACCCAGATCCTTTTGCCTGTGATAAGCCCCAATAAACTGAGAGAAGAATCACAAACTTCAATTTCCCTATAAGAAAAATGAATATGATTATGTCTTATGGGTTTTTTTATTACACTTTCTGGTATATGAGACCTTATTTCATTCTCATAACAGGGCTATACAGTTTGTACTACTCTTTTTATATTCCAAACTTCTTTCAGAACATATGAAAGAATATGGGGAGTAAGTTTTTAAACAAAAATTAGAAGTAGTTGCTATATAAGAATAATAATGGCAAATTAACAAACATGAAACTTAATTTCCACTTTACCAACAAAGTGAACAGATATATTTTTAAAAATGTATAAACTCAGATGTCACCTCCATTCTTTGACTCCTTTCCCTGATTAATTCTAATGTGTAGTGAATTTCACAAAGTATTAACAGCAGAATAAGGAAAAATAAAATCAGTGTCTAGTGAATTGCCAAACTCCATACCAGATAATCAATAGCCACAGAAGAGTCAAGATGACTACAGACAGTAACAAAACAATTTAATGAGAAGTTGGTATTGTATTGCTCTTAAAAAGCATAGCAATATCTTGCTTCAAAATGAACTATAGTGTGTCTGCCCCCAAAAGAACAATAAGAATTCAACTTTAAGCTTGTACATACAAAAGTTTTAAATTCTTTTTTTAACTTAATTTTTATTAAATCATAGCTGTATACATTTGTGAAGTACAATGTGATGATTCAATACATCATGTGAAATGCTTAAATAAAACTGATTAACATAACTGTCACCTCACTTATTTTATGTGGTAAGACACTAATAATATACTCTTAGTTGTTTTGAAATGTACCACTGTAATCATGACTGTGTATATTAATGCATTTATAGGGTATAATGTGCTGAATTGATAAACAGTGTGGAATGCTTACATTGAACTTATTAACGTAACCATCACCTCACTTGCTTATTTGTTGTGATAAAACATTTATACTCTATTCTAAATAGTTTTGAAATGTACCATTGTATTATGCACATTAGGTGAGGTCCCACCAAATACCCTCCCTCCTCATGGCCTCTCTCCTCCCCTCTCTCTCCTTTTCCCTCTTTCTTTATGGACTATAGTTATGTCTTATCATGTGTATGAATGTGTAGATGATTGTATGTTGGTTTCATAGTAATATTGAGTACATCAGATACTTTTTTTTCCATTCTTGAGATACTTTACTAAGAAGAATATGTTCCAGTTCCATCCAGGTAAACATAAAATATGTGAAGTCTCCATCTTTTTATAGTTGCATAGTATTCCATGGTATACACAGACCATGAATTTGTTAATTCATTCATGGGTCGACCGGCACATGGGCTGCTTCTATGACTTGGCAATTATGAATTGGGCTGCAATAAACATTCTGGTGCCAATGTCTTTGTTGTAAAATGATTTTTGATCATCTGGGTATATACCTAGTAGAGGAATTGCAGGATCAAATGGCAGGTCTAATTTTAGTTCCTTGACCATTCTCCAAACTTCTTTCCAAAAAGGAGACATTAGTTTGCATTCCCACCAGCAGTGTAAAAGTGTTCCTTCTCTTCACATCCACACCAACATGTGAAGTTTTGGGATTTTGTGATGTGGGCTACTCTTACTGGAATTAGATGATTACTTAAAGTAGTTTTGACTTGCATTTCTCTGATGATTAAAGATGATGAGAATTTTTTCATGTGTCTGTAGGCCATGTGCTTATCTTCTTCACAGAAGCTTTTGTTCAAGTCTCTTACCCACAAGGAAGTGGGGTTATTTGTTTCTTTTCTTATTGATTACTTTGAGTTCTATGTGGATTCTAGTTATCAGACCCTTGTCAGAAACATAACCTGCAAATTTCTTCTCCCATTGTGAAGGCTTTCTGCTTCCTTCACTTGAAAAATTATTTGCTTTAAATAGATTTTTAATATTAAATTCCAGTAAAGCTTACCCAGATTTAAAAAGAAGAAGAGAAAGAAAGCACATATTATCAATTTCAAGGATTAAAAGATATTGACATCAGAAAGATGATAGCTAAGAAGATCTTAGCTCTTATACTCTCCACAGAAACACTGATTTAACAACTATGGATGAAAATGCTTTTGTGAGAGCTTTGTAATCCATAGAGAAGTTATAGTACTCTGGTAGAGCACAGAAATTAGAAAATAAACACAGAAAATGGTAAAAAGAACAAGTTTACTTTACCCACATCAGTCTTCCCCTAAGAAGCACTACAGTATACAGAAAGATCTCCTCATCTTGTGATTTTCCATGAGGGAAATGAGAGGAAAATGATTATGTGACTTCCTCAGCATGTCAGGGGAGTCACATCTGTCACATCTCACCCAGAATACTAAGAGAATTGCCACAGTTAGATTATCTTGGGCTAAGTAAGAATAAAGAGATGAGAACTGAGAACAAAAAGATGGGAGTTCTGAATAACAAGGGTGCAGAACTCAATAGTTAGTCCACAGCTTGCAGAAGTGGTCTCATCCACTTCCCATCTGCAAACTCTGGCACAAGACTCATCTACCTGAAGATGGCAGCACTGAGTCTGCCTACCCATAGTCCCCCAAATCAGGCTCATCCATAAACCCAGAGATACTGGGTGAGCTGACAATTGAAGGGCTTTCCTTGCCGCAGCCAGTCTGTAAAGACTGGGAGAGGTGAGTGTTTCTTCAAATGCAGATACAAAGACTAATTGGATAACCAAATAGCATAATACCACCAAAGAAAAAAGTAAAACATCAGTAACGAACCTTAAAGATAAGGAAATACACAAATTGCTAAAGAATTCAAAATAATGATTTTAAAGAAGGTCCATGAGTAACAAGAAACCAAAAATTGACAACTAAAGGATATCTGGAAAACAATACATGAACAAAATTAGAAGTTAAACAAAGACATGGAAATGATTTATTTTTTAAAAAAGAATCCAAGATAAATTCTAACAAATGAAAAATGCAATGACCAAACTTGTAATTTCAAAGGAGAGCTTCAATAGTAATGTCAATCAAGCAAGAATCAGAAAACTTGAAAATAGGTCATTTGGTCATTTGAAATCATCCAGTCAGAGAAGAAAAGTGAATTAAAAAATCTTGCAAGAATTATAGGATATTTTCATATAAATGCAAATATGACTCCCAGAAGAACAGAAATCTAAGTGTAGGAAATTTATTAAAAGATTATTTAAGAAATAATGGCTGAAAACTTCATATCCAGATTCATAAAGCTCAAAGGAGCTGGAAACTAAACTAGTCTACATTGAGAAACATTATAATTAAATTGTGAAAATTCAAACATGAAGAGAGAAGTTGGAAAGTAACAAGAGAAAAGCAACTAGGCACATACAAAGAAACTGTCATGAGATTATCATATTTCTCACAGAAACCTTACAGATGAGGAGAAAATAGGTTGATATATCCAAAGTGCTGATTAAAGAAAACTATCAAGCAAGAATAAGACAACTTTCAAATTGCTTTAAAAATAGAGGATAAAGACTTTCTCAGACAAACACAAAGTAAGAGAGTTTATTACCACTAACACTGCTTTATAAAAGGTGCTAAAGGGAGTTCTTTAAGTCAAAACAAAATGATACTAAATAGAAACACAAAGGCATATTAAAAAATAAATCTCATTGATAAAAAAATATAGACAAATCCAGAATAATACCATAATGAAATGGTGGCACATTAATAATTTCTAACTCTGGGGGAAAAGGCAAAAATAATAACTATAACCATGAAAACGTTTTAATAGATAAATAATATTTAAAAAGTAAAATCTAAACCAAAAACATAAAGTGTTGTGTGTGGGTTGGTGCACTTTTGCACGGAATTCAAATTAAGATGTTATTAGTTTAAAAAAACTCTTTTGGCTGGGCATGGTGGCTGGTACCTCTAATCTGAGCACAGTGGGAAGCCAAGTTGAGCCCAGGACTTCAAGACCAGGCAGCCTAGAAACATACCAAGACCTTCTCTCTACAAAAAATAAAAAAAAAAAAAAATCCGTGGAATGGTGGTGTATGACTGTAGTCCCAGCTACTCTAAAAGCTGAGGCATAAGGATCAGTTGAGCCCAGGACATGGAGACTGAAGAAAACTATGATGGTGCCACCACACTTTAGTCTGAGCAACAGAGATTCTCTATCAAAAGAAAAAGAATAGACTATTACAACTATAAGACATAAGTCTAAAGACAACCACAAAGAAAAAACCTTCAGTAGAAACACAAAAAACATAACAAAGACAAGAATCAAAGCATATCCATACAACAACAAACATCAAATCACAAAGGAAGATAGCAAGATATTAAGAGAGGAGCAAAAGAAGTACAAAAGAGACAGAAAATAATTAAGAAAATGGAAACAGTAAGTTCTTACCTATCAGTAATCACTTTAAAATTAAATAAGAAGGCACCAGTTAAGATATCTAGTTTCAAAGAAAAAAAAAAACAGAAAATAATGAATGTGGTCAAGGATATGGAGAAATAGGAACACTTGACTACTACTGGTGGGAATATAAAATGGTAGAGCTCAAATGGAAAAGTTGTTCCTCAAAAAATATATTACCATATATACCAGCAATCGCACTCTGTACACATACCCCAAGAGAAATGAAAGAAGAGATATTTCTACAGCCACATTCTTAGCAGCACTATTCAAAATTCAAAACATGGAAGCAACTGAAGTGTCTGTGGACAGATGAATAGGTAAGCATAATGTGGCATGTACATTTTGACATATGCTACATTATGGCTGATTCTTGAGAACCTCATGCTAACTAAAATAAGCCATTCACCAAAATACAAAATAACTATATGATTCCACTTAAATGAAGTACTTAAGAGGTATCTTAATAATATAGACAGAAAGTTGAACCATGGTTTCCAGGGCATGAGAAGAAGGGGCAATGGGGAGTTATAATTTAATGGGAATACCCTTTCAGTTCTACAAAACGAAAAGAGTTATGGAGATGGATAGTGGTGAGTGTTGTACAAAATAAATGCATCTAATACTGCTTAAATTAGTTAAGATGCTAATTTTATATATGTATATTTTACCACAATATTTTTAAAAAATGAAATTAAACAAACTCATAATGTGGAGTCACTGAATGAATAAAATCAAAACCAAACTGTATGCTGTCTACAAGAAACTCACTTCAGATTTAAGAACACAATAGGTTGAAAGTGCAGTGATGGACATTTCATGCTATCAGCAACAAACAGAGAGCAAAGGTGTCTACACTTATATCAGAAAAGACTTCAAGTAAAAACTTGACACAAAACCAAACCATGATTATGTAACATGATTATATAACAATCACAAGTACAATCACAACATTTAAACATATAAAACAAATATGGACAAATCTGAAGGAAAAATAGACATCAATACAATAAGAATAAGAGACTTCCATACCCCACTCTCAATAAAGAATAGCACATTAAGACATAAAATCAATGTGAAACTAGCAATTGTGAATGATAATATAGACTAAATTGACCTAACAGACATATACAGAATGTTACATCCAACAGCAACAGAACACAAATTTTCTTCAGCACAAAAAAAATACTCCAGGAAGGAACATATACTAGGTCACAAAATAAATCTTAAAATATAGGAATATAAACAACAGAACCTTTAGAAATTTAAAAAAATCCTTAATGAATATTACAAGAAACTTTACTCCCAGAAATAGGAAAATCTGAAGGAAATCAACCAATACTTAGAAGCATGCCATCTCCCAAAACTTAGCCAGAATGAAGTGGAAATGTTGAACAGATGTATATCAAGCTCTGAAATAGCATCAGCCATACAAAATATCCCTAAAAAGAAAAGCCCGGGACCAGATAGCTTCACGTCAGAAATCTACCAAACCTTTAAAGAGAAACTAGTACCTATATTACTCAAACTTTTCCAAGATATTGAAAAAGAAGGAATACTACCCAACACATTCTATGAAGCAAATATCATCTTGATTCCCAAACCAAGAAAAGACACAACAAAAAAAGAAAATTATAGACCAATATCACTAATGAATATTGATGCAAAAATATTCAACAAGATCCTAACCAACAGAATCCAGCAACACATCAAACAAATC
>NW_003852554.1:2932517-2941558 GCF_000181295.1 Otolemur garnettii | reverse complement strand
CCAATGTACACAGCCCTATTATGAAACTAATTTATAGTTTTCATATGAAAGCTATAACCTAACTATAGCCTAAGAATATGGGGAGAGGGGAGGGGTGAATGAGTGGAGGGAGAGTGATTGGAGGGATCATCTCTGTGGTTTATCTTACAAGGGTACAAGTGAATCTTTCTGAAAGTAGAACATAAACGTCTTAACACAATAACTAGGAAAATGACATAAAGGCTATTAGTTAACCAGTTTGATGAAAATATTTCAAATTGTATATGAAAACACCACAATGTACCCCATGATTGCATTAATGTACACAGCTATCATTTAATTAAAAATAAAATAAAATATAGGAATATAGAAATCATTTCAAGTACCTTTCCAAATATAGTGGAAGGACTCTAGAAATCAATTAACAGAAGGAAAACAGTAAAATTCACAAATATGTGGAAATTAAACAATTCTCCAAAATATCCATTCAAAGAATAAGGAATAAGGAAAATTAGAAAATATCTTTATAAATTAAAATTAAACACAACATACTAAAACTTACAGAATGCAGCAAAGGCAATACAGAAAAGGAAGTTTATAGTGATAAATGCCTACGTTAAAAAAGAATGACCTCAAAAACCTTAACATTACACCTCAACCAACTAGGAAAAAAAAAATGAGCCCAAAGTTAGCAGGAGGAAGGAAATAAATAAGACTAGAGCAGAAATAAATGAAAGAGTAGAGAGAAACAATAAACAAAACTAAAAGTTGATATTCATAAAAGATAAACGAAATCAACTTAGACTAGGAAAAAAAGAGAAGACAAAAATAAATTATGATAGAAGAGACAATACAATTTACTTCACAAAAATAAAGTATCATAAGAGACTATTGTTAGCAATTACATTCCAACAAATTGGATAATCTAGAAGAAACAGGTGAATTTAGGAACATTAAACTACCAAGTTTGAATCAAGATGAAATAAAAACCCTGAAAGACCATAAAAATTAAAAACAGAACTACCATATGACCTACACAACTCACTTCTGAGTATATATCCAAAGAAAATAAAATAAGCACTTCAAAGAAATATCTGCACTCCCATGTTCTTTGCAGCATTATTCACAATAACCAAGACATGAAAACAACAAAATATCGATCAATGGACAAATGGGTAAAGGCAATGTGGTTTTTACATGCAACAAAATATTATTCAGCCTTTCAAAAGAAGGAATCCGGGCAACATGAATGAGACTGGTGGTCATTATGGTAAGTGAGCCAGACATAGGACCAGTACTACATGCTACCACTTAAATGAGGATCTGAAATAGAGAAATTTAGAGAAGTAAAGAGTAGAATAGTGGTTGTCAGGAGCTAAGGGTAAGGGAAAACAGAGAGGTACTGTTCAAAGAGTCCAAAGTATCAACTGAAGAAATTGAAAAATATACAACATAGTGCCTATAGTTAATAACAGTGTAATATATACTTTAAGATTTGCTAAGAGGCTATATCTTAAGTGTTTTTAATCACAAAAATAATAATAACAAAAATAGGTCAGGAGAAAACTTCTGGAGGTGATGGATATATTTATGGAAGAGATTACAGTGATGACTTCACAATTATCAAACTCATCGAATTGTATTCATCAAATATGTATAGCTTTTTATGTTAATATACCTCACTATAGTGATCTAGGAGGGAAAAAAATTGTTGGAAGAAGAAAAATAGCAAAATAAACACAAAACACATACAATAAAGGAAATAATAATGACAAGAGTGGAAATAGATAAGATAGAGAATAGAAAATAATAGAGAAAGAAAATAAACCAAACATTGTTTTTTGATGCATTTAACAAAATTGTCAAACTTTAAGCTAGATTAACCAGCAAAGAAAAAGAGAGGACTCAAATCAGTAAAATCAGAAATTAAAGAGAGGACATACTATGACCAAATGTATGGCCCCCAAACAGAAAACATAGATAAAATGGACAAAATCCTAGAAAGAAATAAACAACTAAAATTGACTAACGAATATGAATGTCTGAATTGAACTAAAATAAGTCGTGTTTTATTAATAATAATTTTAAAAGCTACCTACCAATAAGACTATGTACAGTTATTTTCACATGTGAATTCTGAAAAACTTTGAAAGAAAAAATAACAATCATTAACAAATTTATGGGGAAAAAGGAGATAAAGAGAATCTTTCTAGATGGCCAGGATTACCTTGATACTAAAATCAAATCACATCATGATTAAAAACAAACAAATGAAAAAAAATATATAGACCCTTACAAATATAGATCCAAAAATTCTAAACTTAGGAAAAATAGGAAACTAAATCTATCAACATATAAAAATGATTATACATCAGGACAAATGGAATTTATACCAGAAATTTAATCTTGGTATACAATATCAACACAATATACCAAATTATTAAAGAAAAAGAGAAAACAACATGGATTGTCTACAATAAAGGTAGAAAAAAATGACAAAATTTGGCACCTCTCATGATAAAAAATAATTGAGAAAAATGAACAGAACATCATCAATCTCATAAAGGAAATCTTTGAAAAACACACAGTTAACAACATACTTCACAGCACAAAATCTTTCCCTTAAGATCAGAGAACAGACAAACGTGTTTGCTCTCACCTCTGCTATTCAAAATTGTGGAGGTTCCATCAAGGACAAATATGCTATTACAAGGAACAAAACACATTCATAATGGAAAGAAAGACATAAAATTATCTCTATTTGCAGATGATATAATCTTTAATATAGAATATCCTAAGGGATCCACATCAAAAAAAAAAAAAAAGCTATTTTACCTAAAATACAATTTCAGTAAGGTCACAGGATAAATTTGGTGTACAAAATCAACCATATCTCTACACAATAGCATTAAAAAAAACTTAATGTAAAATTAAGAAAAAAACTCCATTTACAACACAATCATTAAGAACACTTATGATAAATTTAGCAAAAGTGCAAGTAGGTTTAGCCCAAGAATACAAGATTGTTTTAACACTTGAACGTCAAACAATATAACTCACCATACTGAAAGAATAAAGACTAACCATGTGATTTTTTCCAGTACTTGAATAAAAACATTTCATAAAACTCAACATGCATTCATGATACAGAAAAAACTTTCATCAAACTAAAAGTAATAGGAAACTGCCATTACTGATAAATGGCATGGATTTATAATGAAACTCAAGAGCTAATATCATTGTACTAGGCCTCCTTCAAGATATTGCTCAAATCTCACTTCATCAATAAGGCCCACTTGACCACCACATTTAATATAGCCAAATACACTTTTCCCACTTTCCTGATTCCACTCATCTGCCTCAGTTTTCTTATAGCACTCATCATTTACTTACTATGACTATTGTTTATTTCTGTCCTCTCTAGTAAGAATGTCAGCTCTTTAAGGAAAGAAATACTACAGTATTCTTGTTTTTCTATTTTATTTACTGTTAAATCTGCAGCACTTGAAATGGTGTCTGAACAAACTACTATTCAAAAAATATCTATTGAGTAAACATGTAAATAAAATCTAATTCCCAAAGTTGTTTAGTAATATTGAGAGGCCAGAACAATAGCCCTAACCAATGCCATCTTGTGGCGCCACCATTTTGTTGTTTTACTGCTTAAGCTATGTTCCTCGCCCCTCCACCTCTCTCCACCCCACCCTCCGCTGGCAACTCACAAAACCGCATCCTGCTGCCTCCTCCACCCCTGGTTGCACAGCCGTTGCTCAAGCCACCTGGGAGCTGCTCAAGGCCTTAGCAACCCCTAAACCAATCAAGCCATACCAAGTAGACCCCCAGATGCCCCCCTTTCTTGCTTTCTGTACCCCCTAAAACCTTCCACACCCCAGGCTTGGGGCTCTTCCTCGGTGTGCTCACCAGGGGAGTCCAGGCCTGGGCTTGAATAAAGCTTGCCTCTTGATCTTTGCATCGGAGTATGTCTTGGACTAACTCTGGGGGGATCCGGAAAAATTCCAGGCACAACAATATAAATTAGAGTCAATGAGGTAACATAACTGAAAGACTATTTCATGTGAGACTTTGTGGTAGGCACTGAGAATACAAACATGAATAAATCAGTTGCTGCCTTCATGGAGGCTATGTTCAGGCTGGACCAAGTCACACAAGTGGATCATTTCAATCTAAAACATCAAATGTGGCTCCGTGCCTGTGGCTCAAGTGGCTAAGGCTCTAGCCACATGCACCTAAGGTGGCAGGTTTGAATCCAGCCCGGGCCCACCAACAAACAACAATGAGGGCTGCAACCAAAAAATAGCCAGGCACTGTGGCAGGTGCCTGTGGTCCCAGCTACTTGGGAGGTTGAGGCAGGAGACTCCCTTGAGCCCAGGGGTTGGAGGTTGATGTGAGCTGTAATGCTACAGCACTCTACCCAAGGCAACAGCTTGAGGCTCTGTCTCAAAAATAAATAAATAAATAAATAAATAAAATAAAACATCAAATGTTATGAAGGAAAGATGCCCATAGGAAACCATTTGAGGCTACGCAAAAGTGAGTTGCTCTTAAATATACAATAACAGAAACATAAATGGATCAAAATGAGAAGCCATAAGAATTTCCAATAATGGAGCTTTATTGTAAAAATCACTTAATTTTCCTGTTTGTCCACTGAATGCTATGAGAATTCTGTAAACTTAAATAGAATATACAAAAGTTCTTGACTTTTAGATGGTAGCTTATTTTCTTTTATGTTAAATTTATACTATATGGTTCAGTTTATTGTAAAGAATAAGAGGTTTTTTGTTGGTTTTTTTTTTTTTTTGGCTATTTTGGCTGTATTATCTTTTTTACTCAAGAATATAAAATAGGTCACACCAAAAAATAAAAAACTCTCTAAAAGAAGTATGTAAGCTTTCTGTTTTCAGAAAAGAAAAACTATAGTAGTAGTATAAACACTGCTATAGGGATCAAAACAGCATGGTATTGGCACAAAAATAGAGACATAGACATCTGGAATCAAATAAAACACCATGAGATGAAACTAAAATCTTATAGCCACTTGATTTTTGACAAACCAAATAAGAACATTCACTGGGGGAAAGAATCCCTATTCAATAAATGGTGCTGAGAAAACTAGATAATAACATGTAAAAAACTGAAACTGGACCCGCACCTATCTCCACTCACTAAAATTGATTCAAGATGGATAAAAGATCTATATCAAAGGCATGAATCAATAAAAATCCTCAAAGAAAATGTGGGGAAGACACTTGAAGATATCAGCCTGGGGAAAGATTTTTATGAAGAAAATTTCCATAGCAACTACAACAGCAACAACAAAAACAAACAAATGGGACTTAATTAAACCAAAAAGCTTCTGTACAGCTAAGGAGACAACAACCAAAGCAAATAGACAACAATCACAATAGGAAAATATATTTTCATATTATGAATCAGACAAAAGTTTGATAACTAGAATCTACAGAGAACTCAAATTAAGTAACAAAAAAAGCCAACAATCCCCTATATTAATGGGCAAGTGAGATGAATAGAATCTTCTCTAAAGAAACAGAAGAATGGCTAACAAGCATATGAAAAAATGCTCATGGTCCCTAATTATCAGAGAAATGCAAATCAAAACCACCTTGAGATGTTACCTAACTCCAGTAAGATTCATCCACATCACAAAGACTCAAAGCTACAGATGCTGACATGGTTATGGAGAGAAGGGAACGCTTTTATACTGCTAGTGGAACTGCAAACTAATATAACCCTTTTGGAAGGAAATATGGAGAACCCTCAAAAAATTCAAACCAGACCTCCCACTTGATTTTGCAATCCCATTACTAGGCATCTACCCAGAAGAAAAAAATCATTTTACAATAAGGACATTTGCACTAGACTGTTTATTGCAGCTCAATTTGCAGTTGTCAAACTGTGGAAACAACTTAAATGGCCACCAACCTAGGAATGGATTAACAAGCTGTGGTATGTGTATACCATGGAATACTATACAGCCACTAAAAAGGATGGTGGCTTTACATCTTTTGTATTAATTTGGATGGATTTTAAATACATTCTTAGTAAAGCATCACAAGAATGGAGAAGCAAGAATCCAATGTACTCAATTCTGATATGAGAACTATTGATGCTAGTCCATGGGAGGGAGAGGGGGAATAGGGGTAGAGAGAGGGGGAAAGAAGAGGGATGTGGAACCATGGAGTGTGACACACATCTTGGGGGTGGGACGCTATTAATAGAGGGACTTCACCTAGAAAACGCAAGCAGTATAATCTGGCTTATTGTACCCTCAATGATACCCCCAACAATGAAAAAAAAAAAAAAGAAAAACTGTATATAATAATATGTAGTATATCTTTTATTTTGCTTTCTAATGGAGTTTTATTAACTGATTTTTCTTCAGATATCTTATGCAAGAGATTTTAATCTGAAAACTATCTTACATTATCTAGGAAGTGGATAGGAGCAACATGTAACTAATAATATTAATAAAAATGTCCATCAGGATAGGTGAATTGGGCCAGAGGGGTTCCAACAAGCAGTCCTCTGTAGCCTCTTTCAGTTATATAATTTCCTAAAAGAAGGAAATCTAAAATCATGCAAGTTACTATCACTGGAATATGAAATAAAGATGAGACGGCCTTGGAAATAAAGAAGGAAAATAAGAACAGTATTACATTAGAAATTAGCAAAAATCATATAACTTTACTATCCTATTCAGTCTATTTCCAAAATCTCACTTTCTACATAAAAGTAACTACACTGATTGGACTTATTGAGTGGAAAAGATCCTCTCAGAAAACAAAGTACTCATCTATATGAGAAAAATGATTTCTTTCTGGAAATCATTTAGAGCTCCTGGATAAGGCATTTTACCAAACGGTGCCTGCTTCTCCCAAGGATTTAATCTTTCTCTCCTGGGTAAATCTGCTTTTTCTTGAGACCATGTTTATTATCCTGAATCACAGTAAAAGAGAGGCTTTTACAACTATGCATTTTTTTTTAATCAAAAGACTAAAAACGTAAAGGGATAGAAATCAACTTAGTGACTTTATATCACTGTCGTACTATAGTATATATGTTTAAGTAATAACCAGCAATGTAGAATTATAATTAGCCCATCTTCTCAAAAAGGCTAACAGTAAAATTAAACTTGAAAATGCATATTACTGCATGAATATTTTGAGTGCTGATATGACACTCAAAGGAAAAGCTCATTGGATCATTTTGGATTTCAGATTTTGGATTTGGGTAAATTTAATGCAAATACATCAAGATTTTTAAAAATCTGAACTTCAAAACACTTCTGGTTCCAAACATGTCAGATATGGACTCAAATTGTAATACATTTTGGTTACAAAAAGAAGTAAAAACAACTCTGTATCCCTTGGTGGGATGCCAGGACAAAAGACTGAAGAGTTAGATCAGGGTAAGAAAATGGGAATCATTAGAGGATTTTAAACAAAAGAATGGCACGTTTATAAGATTTTTCCAGTGGCAGTATAAATATAAAATGAGAGGCTTGAAGAAAGCTTGAGATAAAATCAATAATTATACATAGGACTATATTGCAATGTGTCAAGTAAGAATTGATAAAAGACTCATAGATAGTAGTAAAAGGAAGGAGTGGATTACAGAGACAGAATCCACATGTGTTTGTTTAGGGATAAATTATTTCCACTAGATAATTTTATTTAAATGCTAGAATGACTTTCATGAAAAAGTGCAAACAAGTAACACTTACAAAAAATAGTGGTATTAAAATTCTTTCATCAAAGAACATTGATACTAATGGAAATGTAAGTTTTTCATAAATAGGACCCTCTAAAATTATATTAGCTCAGTCCATATAAAACTTGGAACAGCTCTTGTTTCCAGCCCTGGACGTCTGTGGCATTAAGAAATGGAGAGAACTGTAGTCTGACTCCTGAAATTGAGTGTATATTTTCATTTTGATCTACAATGATTGATTCTCCAAGTAAACTAATAAAATGATTTCCTCAAAATATATTGAGACCTATTAATCAGCAATTAAACATTAAATACATGATGAATAATTAATACTTTAATATATTAGCATACAATAATAAATAAAAATAGAAGTTTGAAAGCTGGGTGACATTTTCAAAGTCATTCTTCAAAGATTAAAAATGCTTTCTGGCACATATTTTTAAGTGAAAATACTATTGATTGGAATAGAAGTCAGAAGACCTGGTTATAGCTCTAGATCTATCATTGATTACCTTTGTTGACCTTGAGCCTATGACAGGATTACTCTAACTCAAAAAGATCCTCACATTACCTTCTTTCTCTTCCCAATGAATCTTTTCTCACTCAGTCTGTAGCAATGGAGAAAGTAACTTAATATCTGTATCTGAAAAATATGAGCCCCTATAAATCATCAGGCCCAGAGAGGAACTGAAGCATGACAGTAGTCAAGTCTCACTCCCTCCCTTGAGCTAAGTAATAATCTTTTTTTGGGTGGGGGAGACAGAGCCTCAAGCTATTGCCCTGGGTAGAGTGCCCTGGCATCACAGGTCACAGCAACCTCCAACTCCTGGGCTTAAGCGATTCTCCTGCCTCAGCCTCGCCTCCTGAGTAGCAGGGACTATAGGCGCCCACCACAATGCCTGGCTATTTTTTGGTTATAGTTGTCATTGTTTGGCAGGCCAGGGTCAGATTCAAACTCGCCAGCTCTAGTGTATGTGGCTGGCACCTTAGCTGCTTGAGTTACAGACGCCAAGCCTAAGTAATATTTTTTTTTATTAAATCATAGCTGTGTACATTAATGCAGTCATGGGGTACAGTGTGCTGGTTTTATATACAATTTGAAATACTTTCATCAAACTAGGTAACATAGCCTTCATGGCATCCTCTTAGTTATTGTGTTAAGACATTTATATTCGGCTTGGCGTCTGTGGCTCAAGCGGCTAAGGCGCCAGCCACATACACCTAGGGTGGTGGGTTCGAATCCCGAGCCTGGGCCCGCCAAACAACAATGATGGCTGCAACCAAAAAAAAAAATGGCCAGGCATTGTGGC